>NW_017804842.1:240479-246338 GCF_001891065.2 Hippocampus comes
GGGCGCCCGCCCACGGGTCGGCTGCCCCGCCTGTCCTACTGCCGCTCGGTGGTGATCAACAGCTACTTCTGCGACCACGGCCAGATCTACCGGCTGGCCTGCAACAGCCACTACCCCAACTACGTGGTGAGCTGCGTCTACCCGGTGGTGATCTTCTGGCTGCCGCTGGCCTTCATCCTGCTCAGCTACGTCGCCATCGGCTGCACGCTGGCCAAGGTGGCCGCCGTCCAGGAGCGCCTCAAGGCCCTGCGCACCTGCGCCGCCCACCTGTCGCTGGTGGCCATCTACTTCATCCCGCTGCTCATCACCTTCACGCTGATGGAGAACATCCACCCCGACGGCCGCATCGTCAACCTGTCGCTCACCTCCGTCTTCCCTCCCGTGCTCAACCCCGTCATCTACACGCTGCAGACGCAGGAGATCAAAGATGCGCTCGGCAGGCTCGTCAGGAGCGCGCGCCGGGGCAAGCACGCCAAAATATGGACGGCGCTCCACTAGGAAGAGAATTACACATTGTGCATTTAAAACAACCGTGAAATTGCTTTTTCAAAACTTTGCTCGCTTCATGCTAATGCACGATGCAATAGGCCAATGAGAGGCTAATGAAACGAGCATCGATGCTGCGGTTACGTTGAAAGCCATCGATATTCAAACACAAAAAGTAGTCAAACGTGGACGGCACAACTAGAACAATTTACAGGCGGATATTCTTTATCCTCTGTGAAACACAATAGATAGCGCAGTTTTCCTAACCGTCTTCCTTCTACTCACACAACCAGAAGGAGCAGCCACTGGAAGTGTGATTCCGATCTGATCCAGACTATTCTCTTTATTCACAAAACAAGTTTCAACATAACATCAGCAAATCAAATTTTGTGTGTGCGTGTTTGTCAGTTGAGAAAGAATATACAGCTCATGGTGAATCCAGATGTGATGCAGATTCCGCAATCCTGAGGTCCAGGCTCCGCTTTGGCAAATCAAGACACCTTCTCGGGTGGCGCCGGCGGGTGTTGTCAGGTGGGAGTGCTGTTGGCCATCCGCCGCCGCTGGCTCAAGTGCTCCTGCCGCACCTTGTGGTAGTCGCTCATGCATTTTTTGAAGGCGCCCACGTGGCTCTGGCACACGCGCCAGTCCTGATGCTCGGCCATGCAGTCCTGCAGCGCTTCGTGCAGCTCGCCGCAGCCCGTTCGAGAGATCATTCGCTCCACGGGGTCTTCGGCTTCTTCGGCGTCCGTCGTCGTCTTCTTTGCGCTTCGGTCATGGGGAGAAGGTGATGTCATTCTGCGCACAAATGTGCCATTGGCATTAGTTCCAGAACATTGGAATTAATCATGCTTACCGATACAATTATGGACTGTCAAGACAGTAGAGCTAAATGTCCCCTTGCCCACTAGTCACTTAAAATCTCATCAAGAATTCCATAGTTATATGATAAATACACATAGTGGAATGTAATCGTACGTGTTGGTGATATTTTATTGATGTTGCTTGACCAAATGTGTTGTGCTGTCATGGCAACTCAACAGTACTTGAGGTGAGTTTTGCGTTACTCGGTCAAGCTCCCGTTCAGTCTCCTTTTGTCTCAGTACAGGTGTTTGATCATTAATTTAAAAGCGAACCTGTTATCTTTCCCCGATTGTCTCCGTGTATCCGATGGTCAAAGGAAAATGTCACAATCGCGTAATTTTAACACCAATGTTTTAGTTAAAAAAAACACTCGACGAAAACGGGTAGCCCGGTTTGTGGAATGAAGGGGGAAACATTTCAGTGTAGGGCCAAGTGTAACAGTCAAACAATTCCCGTTTTCACGGGAACAGTAAAATGCTCATAATATGAAAATATTAACAGCGCTGTATTTTTAGCTGCACGCGATATATTCGCATTGTATTTCACGTGAATACGGCGAGATAAAGGAGTGCTATGGATTGTGTTTTTGACGAAATGGGATGACGTCGTGGGGTATCAGTCAAATAGTTCCCTCTGAACACCACAACTTCCTCCAGCTCGATGAAGACTCCAAACATGTCGTATGACGGTATTAATTATGTTTTTTGCGTGTGTATTTGAACATACGTTCCATCATATATTAGACGCGGTAATACGAAATGGAGCGTATTATTTCATTTTTGAGAAATGACATAATCCAGCAGTCAAATAACTCCCCTGTGCAACGACACTTCCGCCAACGCGACTAACGGTTGTACAGGTACAGGACAAAAAAGACACTCAATAAAAGCCCATGTTAGAAGTAATCGCATTTTGTTCGTAGCTGTTTGTTTGCAATGAATTCGACCCGTTAATACGAGAATTAAAGTGTTATTGAAGTCAAGAAACAAGCTGAACATTGGGTCCGTGCAGCGATCAAATAGTTCTTTAATATTACGTCTCTGTCACGTGGTTTCCACCAACAAAATGACTCACTCCCCAATATGACTATGTATTCGTTTTGCATGTAAATGTAAATGTTTAGCATGTGTTTTGATCTGAATTATAGCTGTCTGTTTGGTTCTAGTTTGATGTGACAACATGACTGGCAAGCGCGAAGCAATGGCTCCCCCCTTTGGACAAAGAAAAGCAGCGCGTGGTGCACGCAGACAAACCCCATGTCACAAACAAATGTGCCTTTCACACACCAACACGATTTGGAGCCAAAATGTTTTCACGAACACAATTTTGCTTGTACTTAATTTCAAACAATTTCAATGGTTTGTTGGTTTGTTAGTTTTTTTGCGGGGAGATTTGGGGGCGTGAACAAGCGTTGATTGGAACAGGTGCGTTTGTCAGACGGACCCTTTTTTTGGGTACATGGCCGTCTGAAGACCACACGTTGGGGATTCCCTGCGTGAATTTCGGCGACTACGGCAAGGTAATGGGCGTTTGGTTTCCTACGTTTGGAGTTCATGACTGCATTCTTTGTTAAAAAATGTGACTTTGCAACATCTCGCCATTCTTATTTAAAGATGGAGAAACTTGATGGGAAATGTAAAAGTTGGGCTTGCGATTGCACAGCCGGCTCACCATCGGACATGTCGCGTGCATGTGACGTCGCTATCCCGTCACGTATTTGAACAAAGAAAAATGTCAGCGCACAGTGCCACCTTGTAAAATCGTTTCCAAAATGATTAAACGTGTATGAGACCTCACCATATTTTCAAGTTGTTTACAACCAATAAACTTTGCGGCGCTGTCAAGAAAAAGATCGCCATGTGAATATGAGGAAGTTGTGTTGCGATCAATAACTCTCGGGATTGTTTTTATGCGACTTGTTTGTAGAGAATATCCAGCGGTCTGAAGGCCTCATTTCAAATAAAGCGGAACTCTTCATGTTTAAAGACAACACCCAAATTGCTTCCGCCAAGGAAAAGATTTTGACATGAATTTCTTTTGCGGCCAATGTTTGACCTCCTGCTAAATTTATCTATTTATTTATTTTCTGAGAAATGGAGCCAGAAAACTTAAATGATCATCGATGGGAGAGTGAAAATAGTTTGTGTGTGTGTGTGTGTGTGTGTGTGTGTGTGTGTGTGTGTGTGTGTGTGTGTGTGTGTGTGTACCTTTCACTGAGAGATGAAGGTCACACCATCATCATCAGGAGACAAAGTTAGCAGCTTTAATGACTTCGATTTGACACAGATACACACTACTGAAACTCACACATTACATATGCTCTCAGGTTACTGATAAAGTGTGTGTGTGTGTGTGCGCGCGCGTGTGCATGCGTAAAAGATTGAGTGTTTCAGGAATGTGTGAGGGATTTAGTGGTGTGTGTTTGTGAGAGCATTTGTGTTTGTCATGAGAGTGTGTTGGAATGCGTGAGAGTCTTTGAACAGGATGCGCCCGAACGTTTTTGTGGCGCGTACGAGATTCACTTTTGCACTTAGCGTTTCGCCCTGCTCCATTCAAGGAGTGATGTCATTCGTGCCCATTATGAGGCTTGACCCGATCCGATCGTGGGATCGGGAAATCGGGGCCGATGACGTGATGAAAAAGGCTGGCATTTGCGAATTTTCTTGATTTGTTCAGTCAAGAATGCAATCTTTTCCTGAACTTGATTTGAACCACTGCTGATTTGAAACATTATGGTTGCGCGCAACCTTTATTCCAATTTTTTTTTTTAAAAAGATGACAAAAAAGCACTAAGCGTGTGAAAATGGCCCAGCGGCCATTTCCTTCACCTTCTGTTTTTGTCGGAAGTGAAGTCATTCAGCATTCGACGGAGTGTGTCAGAACTAAACTCGGGCACATTTGACAACTCGTCATCACTTGAAGGTCGACGGAAAGAAGACGGGCAATATTTTGTAAAGTGGCAGATCGAAGACTTTATTGCGTGAACGCATTCCAAAGTGGGACGTTCGCCTTCTTGCGGACGTCGGCAGCATGCGGAAGTGAAAGTCCTGTTTTGTTGAGTGAAGGCCGCCTTTGGAAAATATCACGTGGTTGCTTCGGTATCAAATTGAAGTATTGTCGCGTTTGGGATTGTTGAAGGCGTAAATCCCCATGGCCAACTTGATTTTTACTACCGCAGGCTCTATCTTGAGCTCTATAAAAAGCCCGACAGGGGACAAAACGCTGCATTAGTCCTACGTGTCACGAGAGGGGGCAACTACCGAAAAAAAACAATTAAAAATGCAATTGCGGCCACAACACAGATGCTAAATGATACTCAGTTGTGGCCATGAATGACCGCCAGGTTTCCCAGGAAGACTGAGCGCTGCGACCAATAGCATGAAAAAGCTCCTATCCTCATTTCAACAAAGTTTCTTGACACACAAAAAAACAAGCGCACCAAATTGAGCAATCGTAATCACCGTTCCTGGGTGAGCAAATGGAGAGCATCTTCTCCGGGATGTTTCTTTTGCACATTCTCGCAAAGGGGCGCTGTATTTGTATACCCAGACATCCGAGTGGTTTCACGCGAGCAAATCTGATTCGGTGGTCACTATGACAAAGAAAAGTGGATAGTAGCGTATACTATAGGTACACGAGTAACCCCCGTGCTCTCGGTCTCGAGTCTTTTGGGGGGGGGAGGGTCTCAGACGGCCACGTTGGCAAGCCGCGGGTCCGAGTCCTGCTCGTAGCGGTAGTGGTAGACCTCCATCTGGTCCCGGCAGGCTTCGCGAATGTTGTTGAGCCAGCGCTTGATCCCGCCGCGGTTCAGGTAGAGCACCATGAGGAACACCAGTCCGATGAGGGCGAGCACGATGCCCAGGAACACGTAGGACACGGCCTCCAGGTTCTCGTTGAGGCAGTCCACGTCCTCGGGGCGCAGCCGCTCCACCGGCAGCCCGCGGCGGGCCTCGGGTTCGGCGCAGCGCAGCAGCGCGGCGTCGGGGCACTGCGAGGCGTTCTTCAGCCACCAGTAGAAGGCCTCCAGCTCGCACGCGCAGCGGAAGGGGTTGCGCGCCAGGTAGACGCGGACGCGCCGCTGGCGCTCCAGCCCGCTCACGTCCTCCCGGCCCAGGCTCCGGATGGAATTGTTGACCAGGACCAGCTGGTGCAGCAGCCCGAAGGTGTGCGGGGCGGCCAGGGGCACGCCCCGGAGCCGGTTGCCCGCCAGCTCCAGCCGGTGGAGGTCGCGCAGGTCGCCGGCGCCCAGCGCGGCCGCCAGCTGCGCGGCCGCCTCGGGGACGATGGACTCGTTGAGGCACAGCGTGCGCAGCTCCCGCAGGCCTCGGAAGGCGCCGCGGGACACGCGCTCCAGCCGGTTGTGGCTCAGGTCGAGGACGCGCAGGTGCGGGAGCCCCGCGAAGGCGTCCGCCTCCACCTCGCGGATGGCGTTGGCGGACAGCGACAGCGCGGCCGCCGCGTCCAGCGCGCTGCCGTTGGCCGCCGCGGACGCGAAGGCGCCGCGCCGCAGCG
>NW_017804842.1:246930-250508 GCF_001891065.2 Hippocampus comes
AGCGCCGCCCAGCTCGCGAGCACGCACAGCCGCCGCGGCTCCGGGCAGGCGCGCGTCCGCATGTCGGCTCTGGTGTGAGCCTTCGCGCGCCGAGCGGCGGCACTTAAATGCTGCGCGCGTGCGCGGCGGACCTTCGCGCGCCCGCCAGAACGAGAATTTGCATTTGCGGATTCGGTCGCTCGAGTCGGTCGCGTCGTGAATGTTCCTGACCCTCGTATGCCCCCCCCCCTTAAGTACACCTACATCATAGTGTGCTATTTTTGTTTTCTATTCAGGGGTGTAACCATGCACGTGCACGCGCTCTCGTCCGACTGTTGACGCACAGGGCGGCGCGGCGAAAGACAAAGTGCGGCCACGCAGGCGCGTCTGGACGCCGGCGATAAGCGCCGTAAAACGCCGTCAATCTCCGCTGCGCTTGCGGCGTGACAGCGGCTCGTTGTGTCGCGTCCACACAAGCTCGCGTGATTTGCGAGACACCCCGCAGCAATTAACCCCCCCGCCCCTCCCATGTCACGGTGGCCTGCCGCTGGACTCTCAGGCGCTGAATTGATTTCCTCGGCAACAAAAGCTGCCGGCCAACAGCCGTGACCTTGGCCGTCACGTCTGGGGGGGTCTTCGCTTGGTCGCATCACTTGGTCGCAGAACTTCCGAATTTCACAACGCATTTGGACTACATCGTTTTTGTTAGTCGCAGATGTGACTCGATTCCCCTTGTCACTCGTCAAGCTGACCTTGAACTTGTTTCATGAATATCCCTTCTTACTTTTTCATTCATCATCACGTCTTTTCCTCGGACTAAACTTTGCCCTCAGATCACGATTAGGCCTCGTGTGACAATTGCCATTCGCCGAAATCCTTTTCCGTCTGTTTTCCATGCGAAATATCCCTGCTGATATTTTATTGATCGTCACCGATGATCACGCCCGAGTTAATTTGAGCTCCCCATCATCTGCGTCTCCTCCTCCATCTCCGCTAATGGCCGAGTATTTTCGGCAACGTGACCGATGCGCTCCCGTCGCGCTCGAGCACCCTTGGCCGTTCAAGGACGCCGCCCCCCTGCCCGCGGTCGACGTTGTCGTGTGGGTTTTATTTCCGCACTGTTCACTCTGACGACGGTCGGCACGGCGCGCTCGTGTCCTTCAGTCACGATTCGCGTTTGGCCAAATGAGCCAAAAGTCGCGACCAAACAGAAGCGGTGGCCCAACGCGCAACCCCAAATGATTTGGAAACACTTCACATTTTTTTCAAGCGCTGTCTACACGCAGACTGCCCGAAACTGACTAGGCTAGGCCCTGGCACGCCCGCGACCCTCGTTGAAGGACATAGATGGATATTTTGTTTGGACATGTGAGACAATGTTTGATGGTTTGCACTTTCCGTGGGTGGCTCCCCCTACCATAAAGGGGCTTTGGCAGGTCCCTTCCAAGTTGGCCGTCGCTTGTCAATAAAGCCAAGCATTTTTTTTTTTTTTTGTGCAAGGCGGTCGTATGGCGGAAGGAAAAATCCTCTGCACTTTGGAACTCGATCCGGTTCCAGGCGGCGTCTAAAAGCGCCGGGGCGCCGTCTCCGATCTCGCGCTGACTCGGTCGCGTGTCACCGATACGTTGGCGCGTCCTCGCCGCCGCGTTTTGTCATCCGATCCGCTTGGAGAAAGTGCGCGTCACCTCCCGCTGCTTCTTCACACTTCTTGGGGATGATTAAAAAGAACCCCCCGCCCCCCCCAAACAAAGACTTATGAAGCCACTATGTGACACGGATCTTCATAAACATTCTTCATCCCGCCTTGCGAGATGGAATTTTAACTTTTTATGACGTTCAGAATAGATTCAAGCAGACCGGCGAGAGATTGAAAATGGAATATTAGATGACACGTCATGACTAAAAGATAGGACGGGACAATGGAGACACGCGTGAAGCTTCTCCAGTGTTGCCAACGCTTTTGGCGGACTCCTTCAAAAGGTTAGCACGCAGATGCTACGCTAAGATGAGCACGAGACGCTCACAGCTCAGTCAGCCGCAGGAATACTCGTCATTCTTGGCAGAGGATAAGGAATGTATGCATTGAGCTCAATAAAAGACACGGAAAAAAAAAATCAGTTCACATGACATTGTGACGAGATTTTTTTTTTCTCGTTATTTTCTGACATCACAGGTATTTGCATCTCCATTTTCACACGTCTATCAAAATGACACATGACAAACTAGCCTGTCCAAGTATGACGACTTGTTTTACACGAATGCTGATGTGTGTCTTTTAATCTCGGTCGATGGCAAAGTCTCGTGCGCCTCGTTTGGATGGACGACTCCAAGCGGCGGCCGTTAGCCTAAGCTTGGCTAAGCTAAGCGCTAATGGCCGCCTTTGTCCCAGCGTCCACCCCTCGCTCAAATGACTAATTGATGGCGGACAGACAAGCGACACCGTTTGTGCGGATCCCTTTCCAGTCCTCCGTCTTGCCGACAGGTCGCCCGCGCGCTGCTTTGCTCGTGTCTTATTCAGGTGCGTTTGACGGAGGCGCGGAAGCAGTCGGAGGGGACTATCGCGTCGATCGTCGGCGTCGTCGCTTCGCAAAATGGGACCAAAATTGTTTATGACGCAATCACAAGCGTGCGAGTCCTGACGTCATGATGACATCGATACGATGCTTTAGCTTCATGGTAAACGCACTCTTGTTCACATTATGACAGACAATTGTCCAAGGGTCAGGATATCACGATAAAAGTCGTTCACTATGATTTGAAAAACGAAAGACAAAATTGTGACCCAAAAAAAAAAAAAAAAAAAAAAGTACTTTTTCTTGAAAAAACAATGTTTGCTTGGTTCCCCGTTTTGGGGGTGCAGGCAAATTGTTTAAGATAAACACAGGTATGTTTTTGCAAAGGAAAAAAAAAAGGCATGTTTACTACCAAAAGTAACATTTTGGCCAAGGAATGATTAATTTGTGAAAATGTGCATTTGATCATCTTTAATTCAGTACAACAAATGATACGGCATTTAATTCAAAAGACAAGTTGTGACGAGTGGCTGTGGCAGGAGTTAAAACGACCATTTTAGCTTGACGTTTTTTTCTTGGCCCAAATCCATTTGCGTCAACCGCAAGCAGTCCTCCATGGCCTGCAGTTCCCGCACTTCGGGGCAGAGGGCGCCACAGTGGAGGGTGAGGAGGCGGCGCGCCTCCGGGATGACGGACAGGGCCGACGCTCTCGAGCCGCTGCGGGCAACGGGCCACACCGTCGGCACAAAAACAAAAGCGTCGTTTGAAAAGGAGGCGAGGGTCGACTCACGCGTTGAAGTGCAGCTGCGCCAGCTTGGCGACCTGTCGGGCCATCTCCACGCTGTCCGCTCCGAAGCGAGCCGCCACGGCGGCGGCGCTGCGCTCCAAGTGCTCGGCGGCGCGCGCCCAATCGCCTGCGCTCAAAATAAATAAAATTTAAAAAAAGTGGGACTGTGGCACTCAACTGGCCGGCCAAAGAGGAACGAATACGTTGAGGTATGTCGATGCAATACCTTTGTGCGCGTGCGCCCGGGCCAAGGCGTCCTCGGTGCGGCCACCCAGCTCGTGCGTGCGCGCCGGCGCCAC
>NW_017804842.1:251670-259070 GCF_001891065.2 Hippocampus comes
CACGCCCGCCCCCCGCCACCGCGTCTGCGACCGCTCCAGCAGGACGACCGCCTCGCCTGCGGAAAGCACAATCAACACAAAGAAGCGGCAGACGGGGGCCGGCGACCGCTCACTCACCGGGTTGGTCTCTCTCCAGGAGATGGGCCGCCGCTTCCAAGTCGCGCCGGACGTCCCGCAACGTTTGGCTCAGCTCGCCGCCGGACCACACGCCGCCGCAGGAGCCGCACGAATGGTCGCCTCCGCCGGAAGGCTGATTGACAGGTGACCGCTCAGTTGGGGGGGAGTAAAGGTAGGCGATGCGACCGACTGGCAATCCATTTGTTCATTTGTTCTTTTGTCTGTGCAAGAAACCCTGTGATTGGCAGGCGACCAGTCCGGCACGTGTGCTGGTAGTGGTCATACTGTTGAAGAGCGACCAATCTGTGTTCCAATCAGTGTCCTTGGACAGATGGGACAGACAGGTTCCCCTCTATTGACTGGTGACCAATCGATTGTGCCAATTGTACTATCGACCAGTCGGTTTGGTCTACCTAGGTCTCCTGTGATTGACTGGCGACCAGTCCCCTGTTTGCCTACAGGTGTCCAGGCCGTTGTTGGTCAAATGCAGGCCCTTTAACTGACTGGCGACCGCTCCCGGTGGCACAAGATGACCTTGGACCGTGTGGCTCGGCGACCAATCTATTGTCAAGATGGCGACTGATCTAAATTGCCGAGAGCTAAAACTGGACGCCGCCCGAAGAGGAAATCCCTTACCAGGAGGGAAGCGTCGCAGCGGGCACACAACAGTCCGGATTGTTCGTCTGGCGACCAGTCCTCCTGGCAGGCCTCGCAGCGGCACAGGAAGAAGTACTGCTCCTGCAGGAGGCGGCGCCGCTCCCCGGCGACCATTCTGCCACTGTGAGGACCTGTGGGAAAACGGGCGCGACGTCAGAGTCCGTCGAAACTATCGGTTAAGGGCCCCCACACCCCCCACGGGAATCAAAATGACAAACTCTACGAACGGTGGTCTGACCGTAGCAGTGGGCGACCTCTTGTCCGGAACGCAGGCTTTGCGCCGCTCGCAGCGTGACGGCGCCGCCGGCGCCGAAGCTCAAGCTGGTGTTGGGCCGGCACGAGTGGTTGATGAGACTCAGCGTCGGGAAGACGGCCGTGGCGACCCGTCTCTCCTCAACGGACTGCACGTGAGCGTCCGACAAACCTGAGGCGAAAAACCTTGATTGGCTGGCGGCCACTTGACTGAAAAAGACCAAACGATGGCGACGGAGCGACGGCCGGGCGTCACCTGGCTGTTGCAGCATGACGACGGCCTGCGCATTGCAGCGCAGCTGCAGCGCGTGCCTCAGCATCGCCACGCCCAGCAGCCGCCCCCCCGCGTCCTCCTCCCGTCCGACGGGCGACGTCGCCGTCTCGCCGAGCGCCAGCCGCAGCGTGGCCGCGGTCACGGCGCACAGGAAGCGCATGCTGGCGGCGTGCCGCTCCACGTGGTGCAGCAGGCCCCAGACGCCTTGGTAGGCCGCGCCGCGGATGTTGGCGACGCCCGCTTTGAGCGCCACCCTCAGCGCCAAGTGCGACAGGACGCCGGCGGCCGCCAAGCAGGCGCCCAGCGGGCATTCCCAGCGGTGGTGCTCCTCCCAGGCGCCGTCCCTGCAGCGGGCGGCGCAGTAGCGGGCGTACGAGCACCCGGCGCATGGGACCAGTCGCCAGGCGGGTTTCAAGCAGGCGTGGCAATGCCGCCGCTCCGTCCCAAAGGTGCCGCCGCTCGCCACGAGAACCGAACCGAAGGGCCTCTCGCTCAGGATCACCTCCCCGGCCGCGATGGCTTCCGTTGCCACCATGTGGCGACCTTTCTCCCGGCTGAAGCATACCGTCACTTTGGGAGACATCCCCGAGCGGTCGTCTCGGTCTGCGCCGACGTGGGAGGACGGGAGGCGCGCCAGGCATTGCGCGCGGCGCTTCGCCAACTTGTGCGCCAGAGCCGGCGGGTAGCCGCTCTTCTCGGCGTCCGACACGTCCTCCAGAGCGTCCTGAGGGGGACAGACCATGCGGTGACATCCGACGGCTCGCTGCGTGGCTCGGCTAGTTATGCCCGCGTGTGACTGACGGCCAGTCTTAGTCTTGCTCACGCCAGTGTATGTCCGCCTGTCTAATGACTGACCGGCGACCAGTCTCGCGTGTGTAAATATGTCCTGTGAGCGAGTAGCGACCAATCCGGCATTTGGCTCTCGTGCCCAGTGAT
Source organism: Hippocampus comes (assembly GCF_001891065.2). Lineage (NCBI taxonomy): Eukaryota > Metazoa > Chordata > Actinopteri > Syngnathiformes > Syngnathidae > Hippocampus > Hippocampus comes. The sequence continues at coordinate 253,907 of NW_017804842.1, forward strand.
TGACCGGTGACCAGTCCAACTCTATTCGCGGCCATGCGAATGTTCTCACCTGGTAGTGCTGCAGGTGGTAAAGTGCCGCAGAGCGATTGGCGTAGCACAGCGACAGCTGCTCCGAACTTTGGGGGGACAAACACACGCCCTGTGGAAGCCGGAGAGAAGTCATGACCATTCGTCAAGATGGAACAGAAAGGGGAAGGGGGGTAATGTTTACAAGTGAACATAGAGGATGGTGACCTGTGAGTAGTGCAGCGCGGCCTCGGCGTACTTGCCGCTCTTGAAGCTGGCGTTTCCGCTCTGCCTGCATGCGGACGCCTCCGCGGCGTCCTTCCGCGTGTGACCATGTCCTTCCGCAGAGATGCGGCGCAGACGCGCCGCATCGTCCTTCCTGGAAGAAATGTCAAGTGTGCGGACGGTATCGCAATCGTCACGGGTACGTATTGTTTATTCTCTGCGAAAAACTGCTCACGTGACTGAAGCGGAGTTGCAACGGGCTTCAGGTCTGCATTTTTTGCGGGGTACAGTTTGCAACTCAATGTCATCATGTGGGAGCTTTGTTTTGAGTGCAATTCCACTGTCAACCAGTAGATGGTGGCACGGTATTTAGTTTGCACATTGCATTTGAAAGAAAAGTGAAGGTACAGTATTTCAAGCGCTGCCTAATTTTTGCTGTAGATTACTGAATGTGAAATTCTTTTTTGAATAGAACAGAAAAAGAGAAATATGGATCGCTCCACTGTCCGATATTTGTGTCGTATCCATTGCTCTCTCTCTCTCACTGTTATGTTTTTAAATGTGTTTGTATGTTTTCAAGACTCCATCGCTCCATCCACTAAAATACTCCATCTCTTGCAGGGGTGCTGTGGGACTTGACAGTCCAGTTCTGTGTGATCTTTGCTTCTCAAATCTCCGTGCAGATCGTCTGTTGTGACCTACCGCCCCCTTGTGCGCACAGCGAAAGGAGCAGCAACGCCAACGTGAAATAATGACGCACAAATACATTTACCGAATTCGCATGAAATCTAATAGATATTTTGTCAGTCAAAAAAATAAATAAATAAGAAATGCGCCGGCTCGGCAAACGAGCAACTCACGTTGTCACACTCAGGGCGCTTTCAAAGACATCTTCAATTTCAAGCAGGGACTTAAAACGCTCCCTGAACTCGGGTTCGAGTCCGGCCCACTTGCGAGCGACGTGGTCTTGCCACGGGAGGCACGGAAGGTCCATTTAGGAAAAACTAAAAGTTTGTTTTCACGCCGCATCGACAGCGGGGAGAAGCCATACTTACTGCAATGTCACGTGACAGATCCGGGGACCACTTGGCCTTCAAAACAAAACAGGTGTACCGCCTTGCTCGGATTTAGTCCAAACGTGGTTGCGTTTTAATAAAAAGCAACCACATGTTTGGACTAAATCCTTCAGAGATTAAACACTAGTCGAAGCTGTGGCATTTAAATTTTACTTATATTGTCAAAAGAGTAGTTATACTTGCATATATTGTCGTCGTTTATGACTTGTATCTATCTTTTATGTTTGAAGCAGAATTTGGCATATCCGGTCACACGCCGCTCTGCAATGTGGTGACTTGACTGTTGCGAATAAGACTGAGCTTTCGAAATAAAACACGCGACCTTTCTTCGGGTTCTGGGCCGTACATTGGTGGGGTTTTTGTGGTTGTTGTATGTTTGAATTGTATGAATTTAACTTTAATAAATATATAAGTGCTGTTGTATACGAGTCACACTAGCACTAGATTGTCTTTTTGGAGGAGGTTGAGAGGGCTGTCTTTTGTTGTGAAGGCTTAGAGTATATCGGTCCGTTTTGCGTGATCCCGCCAGTTCTAGCTTCTTCAGTTGGAAGTGTTCGTAGGTCTTGAGTATTTGCAAAGATTTTTGCGCCATAATATGAGCGTCAAACTCACTCAAGGGGCGATTGAGGTAAAGGCAATCGTCTACATGAGCACGACTCAGTCAAAAAGAATGTCGTCAACCGCGAAAATGACCGTTAGCCGCAAATTGCTAACACACTTCGACACGTGACTACGCAATTATCGTTGTCTTTGTTGTTATTTTTTTTTTGTGATACAATTATCTTGTCTTTTTACTACTTGGACGTATGTCAGGCATGGGATTTTTGTATGAAATGTACTCTTTGCGTCCAAACCACCAAACCATTTTCCCCGTTGTTGCTTTGCTGATGACGTCACACGTTTACTTATTTGACACGTGAGGGTCATGTTTTGTTTGGAAAAAGAAAGGTACGGTGCCATGCGTCTTCTTGACATGTTATCCATGTGGCCGCTTGAGGCGTCAAGAGATGCGCTTGGGTGTGGGGTGTCAGGCATTTTGCACCTTTGACCTTCTTTTCTTGTGTCAGGCCCTGTTCAACGAGTCGACGGTCAAAAATCCGGTGCTGCAGGTTATGGTGACTTGTTACAAATGAAACTCGTTTTTGATTTTCATATTACGGACAGTAGTCTTAAACGTGTACTATCTAGTCTTGTCACCGATGGCAAGAGTTCCTTTTCTCCTGCCTTCCAGAACATCTGCGAGTTCCCGACCGCCAAAGAAGGCCACACCAGGTACCGGCTGAACCTGAGCGACGGCGTGCACTGTTTGTCCTGTGAGTGTCCCCCAGCACGTGCGTCGTCATCAGGCGTCCCGCGTTCGTAGCGTTAGCGGCGTGTGCGCTTGTTTTGCGTTAAGGCTTCCTGCTGGCGACGCACTTGAACCACCTGAGGGAAGCCGAGCTGCTGGAGCCGAACTGTGTGTGCGTGCTCAAGAAAACCGTCTCCTCCTCTTTGGCCAGCAGGTAGGTGTCAGGGTGTTGTGCGGATGGGACGTGTGAATTCACGCTCACTTGTTCGGGTGGGCGGGTGTGCGACTTTGTGTCACAGGCGTGTTGTGGCGGTGTTGGACCTGGACGTGTTGCTGACTGCCGCCGAGACGGGCGGGAAGATTGGCAATCCCGCACAGTTAACCGGTGAGAGAAAGACCAGTGGTGGGGGGGAGCACTTTTTTTTTTTTTTTTCACAAAAATCCGATGACCCATTTGGATTGTTTTGTTCTTTCGGTTCTCATCGCTTGGAGAAAAAGCAAACGACAAGGGCATGATTTAGTGCCCGCCGGAATCCGCGCGGATTTCAAAACTCTCCACGGAATTGAAAGCAGTCCGCGGAAAGCGAATACTGACGTTGATTATTTTGTAATGTTTTGGGTTTGCAGATAATTTCCGAAAATAATTCCGAGACGGCTGGCCGAGCTCATGCTGTTTTGTTTTGGCCCACAGATCAAACTCCAGGCCAGCAGGAGGTGCAGCCGAGCACCTCCGGGTCGGATGAAATTGCCGGACCCTCTGGACACTGCGCAAGCAGTAAGTCCCTTTCACCTCGCCGTCCTGCGCCAAAGTTGCCGATTGAGTTCCAAGTCGCCGCCGGCTCGATTATCTGAATGCGTGAAGCCGCAACAGCTGGGTTTCACTCGTGCCCGGGATCTCGCTTGGAGTGCTCAGAATTAGGAATCAGGCGTCACATATCAAGAGGCTGATGTTTGTGAATGTGAACAGCAGGTGGCGCCACTTACCCGTTGAAGAAAATGCGCCTGAAAACGTGAGCGCTTCATTCCAGACCAACATGGTGGCTGGCCTTTGCGGATTAGTTTTAAATGTCCAAATTGCACAATGGACTCGTTAAAAGAACACGTTTGATTGAATCGTTTCTTTCCCGAGGTGGCAGAAGCTCCCTGACGAAGGCCCCCGGGATGGCGTCGCTGACCGGGTCTGGCCTGGGCTCGCCCCCTCCTGCACCCTCGCAGAGTCCCAAAAAGTTGACCCTCATCAACCAACTCGCCCCGTATCATTGCGAGTGAGTGGCTGGCTTGATTCCTTCCTTACTGCAGCCTTCGGACCCGCCGGCATCTCGGTGCCGGCGGGTCCCGAACGTCCCCGGAGGCTTCGACCGCCGCCTTTTGTCCTGCCCGCCGACGCTCCGAACGGCAGCTGGACGCCGTCGCCGCGCAGAGGCGGACGGGCGTGTCGCCGTTGCGCCGGGAGCAGATGGATGAGATGTTTCCGGTGCCTGGATGATTTTCAGACGTTTGCTCGCGCGCTGTGAAAAAAGAAACAAAAGCAACTTTTGAACGCGCGCTCCTTCCAGGTGGACCATCAGAGCTCGAGTGACCGTCAAGTCGCATATCCGAACCTGGAGCAACTCCAGAGGGGAAGGGAAGTTCTTCAGCTTTGACGTCGTGGACCAGAGCGTGAGTCACGGCAAAACACGCGCGTGCCGGCGCGCCGCACGTTTACCGACGTGGCCTTCACCGTGTGCAGGGAGAAATCAGGATCCTCGCCTTCAACAAGCAAGTGGACAAGTTTTTCCCCCGGCTGGAGCAAAACCAGGTGAGTGGCTCGTCCTGCGGCGTCTGCGAAGGACGCGCCGGATGATTCCTTCATTTGATGAGTCGAATGGACGGGAAAATGAGAGCGCCGCCAAGACGCGAAGTCATTTTTGCCGTCCCGTGCCGCGTTTCAGAAATGCAATTGGCCCGAGATGAAACTTTTCAAGCGGCTCGCGACTTGTCCACGTCGGAAAGCGTCACTTGTGGCGTATTGTCGTCTTTGAACGCTGCCTGATAATTGCGCCCCTCCCTTCGGAAACCGAGAAAAGGGCCGAGCGCCCGCCCGTTCGCTGACGACGGCTCCGTGCGGCAGGTCTACCTGATCTCCAACGGCTCGCTAAAGGTGGCCAACAAGCAGTTCACGTCGCTCAACAACGACTACGAGATCGCGCTGAGCCCCATGTCGCGCATCGCGCCCTGCCACGACGGCCGCGGCGTGCCCAGCCTGCGCTGCCTCTTTGTGCCCATCGCGCAGTTGGAGGACAAAGAGCCCGACACCATCCTCGGTGAGCCATTTCGCTTCCAATAGAAAACGAGGCAAAAGCGCATCGCTCGCAGGGCCAATCGAGTGCGCTTGGACTCGGCAGACGTGATCGGCGTGTGCGAGGAGGCCGAGGACGCCGTTCACATCACCAGCAAGGCCGGCGAGCAGCTGACCAAAAGGGCGCTGACGTTGATCGACTGCAGCGGCAAGACGGTGACCCTCACGCTGTGGGGGGAGCAGGTAATCGCTGCCGTCGATCTTTTCCCGACATGGCGCCTTGGGGGGGTG
>NW_017804842.1:259117-270080 GCF_001891065.2 Hippocampus comes
ATGTCGCTCTGGGACCAAAGTGGCTTGTCGCTGCTTCCGCAGGCTCAGATGTTCGACGCTTCCCGTCACCCGGTGGTGGCCATCAAAGGGGCTCGCCTGTCGACCTTTGACGGTCGCTCGCTGTCGGCGCTCTGCAGCACCACGCTGACGGTCGACCCCGACATCCCCGAGGCCTCGGCCTTGAGAGCCTGGTCAGTCACTCGCCCGCCCGCTTTGGTCTGCGTCATCTTGCGCACCCAAAAGCTCACAATATCTTGTTCTCTCGGGAAAGGGGGGGGGGGCATGTCACTTTATCAGAAACCTTTTTTTTTTTTTCTGAAATACATTTTTTTTTCAAAGAAATTATTTTTTTCCTCTTATACAGCTTTTTTTTCTGAGCGTAAGCCTTCAAAAACAAAAAAAAAATCTGTCTATGGAGCTGTTTATGTTCAAAAGATCCCTCCCCTTTTTCAGAGCAAGCTCTTATTGCCCCGGATTGGTCGCGGGGCCCATCCCGTTGATCCGTACAGCGCACCGGTCGCTTCACATTCGCATCACGACAATGAAGGCGCTTGAATGAGGCTAAAAGTAGTGTAAGAGAAAACGTGCAAAGCCCCCCGTCCAGGTGGGAACTCGCCTGCAAAACACGAGCGCCTCCGTCGTTGCGGCTCCTTCCAAACGTTATGTCTCCAAAGGACCGCCGCTGCCGCCGCCACGTGAGCGCATCTGCGTGCCACGCCCCCCCTCCCCCGGCGCCGTCGCCGCAGCCGCGTTTGCAGAGCAGATGGGACGCTCCAACGCCGCGCTTCTTAGTCGGCGTGCGATGCGGGCGTGTGGAACGGTGACTCATCCCATCAGCGAGGTGGCATGCGAGGGAAGCGCCACGCTTCTTGTTCCGCCTTTTTCTCGCTCGCGCCAGCGCAGCTTTAATGGCCGGTCAAATGTCGCGCTTGTCCAACCGCGGCCTCTTGAGCTCTCAGAGTTTGCGATGCTTTTTGGGGAAAAAAAAAAAAAAGACCTGGGCAGCTGGGGATGTGTTACCGTGACAACCAGCAGCAAAGCAAGTGAGCGCCAGAGGCAGCGAGCGACATTTTCGGTTCATTTTCAATGCGATTGAGGAGACCGGCGTCATATTTGAAGCTTCGGCACAGGCGGCGTCCGTCGCCGAGATCATTTAGGCCGTACGACCCCCCCTCGGCCCTCCGCGGGTGCCTGAGTCGCCTTGAATCGATAGCTTGTCCCTGCGCATCGTTCAGGTTTCGGACACGTTGCAAAATGTGTTGCGCAGGTACGAGCGGGCCGGCCGCGACCGGTCCTTGACGGGACGCCGCTCCACAAGTGGCCAATCGGAGATCAAGTGGAAGACGCTCGCCGAAGTCAAGGCGGAACAGATGGCGTGCGGCCAAAAGGTGACACGCTCGCACGCGCGCGCACGCACGCAGCAAGGCCGCAGAACGCTTGACCGGTTGCAACATTTAGTCGCCCTCAAACTCGGCGGCGTCATTTTTCTTCCAAGGTAAGTCGTTCCCGCCGGAGTCGGCGTGAAATGGGGACGGCGTTTCAAACACGTCCGTTTTCTCGATTGCAAGTATTGTGACTTGTCATTTGGGGCGCCTTCAACGGCGGGAGGTCACGTGTCCGACCGGTTGGGGTCGGCGGCTTTCACGCGGCGGGCGTTCCCACCTTGTCGCTTGTGCGCGTTTGGGTCCAGGCGGAGGACTTCAGCTGCGTGGCCACGGTGATAGCCAGCTACAAGGAGAACTGCCTGTACCAGGCCTGCCCGGGCGAGTCCTGCTACAAGAAAGTTTGCCAGCTGGACGACGGACGCTACCGCTGCGACAAGTGCGGCACGGACTACCCCAACTTCGAGTACAGGTTCATGCTCCCCGTGAGTGCGCGTGCACCTCCGGCATTTTCTTTTTTGGGACCAAAACCCCGCCCAAAAAACGGTTTGGGTCTCATGCCGTGATGTGTTCAGGTGAACTTGGCCGACTTTGGGCACAGCGTGTGGGCCACTTGCTTTCAGGAGGCGGCCGAGACCTTGCTGGGGATCAGCGCCGACCAACTGGGCCATCTGAAGGAAACGGTAAAAGTGGCTCCCGAGTGCGCAAACACACACACACACACACACACACACACACACACACACACACACACACACACACACACACACAGACTGCAGGGTTTGAAACAAGTCAACCGGAAAGCGAGCCCTGGTGCCACCAATTCTGTCCTGTGTTGAAAAATTGTCCGTGATGTCCTCAGTGGAACGTTCAACTCGACTCGAGTCACATCGGAGTTGACGAGAAAGCAAAATCTCACTCTGGGTTAGCGTTAGCGGCGTTAGCGCGGCGCGCAGCCGCTCGCTTCGCTAAGTCTCTCAAAGACGTTGCTGCTTTTTGTGCGCCAGGACGAGAAGGCCTTCAATAAAGTCTTCCGTAAAATCCAGTACACCACGCACGTCTTCAGGAGCAGAGTCAAGCTGCAGAGATACGACGTGAGTGCGCGCACACACACGCGCACACGCACTGTTCTGTTTGGGCTCTTTCAGTTTGCGTTGTCGTGCCGTTGCATTTGGGAGCGCGTGAAACTCAACAATGCATTGAGAGGGCGACAATTTTAGGGTCAATTCATCACTGATTTTTTTTTCTGCTAAGCGTCAGGATCGGCTTTTAAAAAAAATCTTGCCAAAAAAAAAATTGTAATTTTCAAAATGTTTTTTTTTTTTTTTTTGGTTGAATTTTTCATCAAGCTCTTGATTGTGGTTGTTGTTGCGGTTCAGGACGAGTATCGCCTGAAGGTGACGGTGATGGAGGTCCTCCCCGTGGATCACCAGGCGTACTGCAGGAGGCTGCTGGACAACATCCGCTCGCTGCCCCGCGCCGACTCGCGGCCGAGCCTCGGCGCCGCGCCCCCTTGACCGCCACGAGCCAAGCAAGTGAGGCCAACGCTCGGCACGGCGTTTTGTTCTTCTTTTTCTCGTCGGGGCTTTGTTTTGAAACGCCCTTTTCGTTTGCTCCGTTCGATGCGATCGAGTCCGTTCGTTGCCGCCGCTGTCGCGCGTGCATTTTGTTTGGCGCCGGCGCTCGCGTGACTCACCGTTGCGCCTTTGTTGCGTGCGCGTGGGCCGCTTGACGCCTTTTCTTCGCCGCCTGCCTGAAAGGACGCCTTTGTTCTTTGAGCAACCAGAGAGAGAAAAAGAGTCATTAAAAGAGTTTGCCGTCCGAGTTTGCCTTTGCTGGTTTTGTCACGAGTGGCGCCGCGACTTTGGCCCCGTGCACGTTTCCCTCGTCGCAAAGTCCCAATTTCCCGCCGTGCCCTTTTTCATCGTCGCCGCCTGAAATTTGCGAGTCGGCCGATTGGACGCCCAAATGGGGGGTCGAGTTGCCGGCGGCTGGCAGGCGCAAATTTCCGGCCGCTGGAATGCAAAATGGCCGTATTCCTCAAAGGTGCTTTGTCCTCGTCGGAGTTTGGAAATGTGCTCACGTTAAACTTTGAACTGGAGTTTTCCCAGCAGGGGCTGGGATCCTTTTTGCTACCGGGGGGGGGGCTTGCTTGGCCGATGCTCTGTTGTCTCCCTCGAAAAGTTTGGGAGCGGGAATAAATTCCTTTCCAGGATTTTTTTTTCCAAAGCGTCTAGTTGAAGCCAAGAGTGAGTTCACGTGTCTTTATTTAGTGCAACGGCGTTACATAACACGCGCGCGACGCCCGCGATTGTTTTGGACGGCAGCGCAAGAGCAGCTGAGCGAGCGCTTTCAATCTTGTCGGCATCTCTTTGCTTTCTTTCGCTCCTTTTTTGGGGAATTTATTCTTGCCGTAAAATGTGACGGACGGCGTCAAAGTGTCGCTTTTTTGAATTGACGGGCGGGTCGAAGGGGTCGGCGAGGAGGCGAAAATGAGTGCCGAGCGTGGGAGGAGGAGGCGGTTGCCACGGTGACCCCAAAGATGGCGCCAGGGTGGTTGAAAGGGGCGCCACAAACGCGCCGACGTCGAAAGGCCACGCGGCGAGTTGTGGGGGGCGGGGCATCAATGTTGGAACGCGGACACGTTTCTCATCCCTCGAAATGAAAGCACCAAGAATTTGTTTTCACCAGTTTAAGAGATTCTTCATCCAAATCGGGTGAACGCTGTCGCAATGACAGTACAACCTCTCTTTGACCTGACCCCGCCCCCCTACCCCACAAACGCACCATGACAACAACCACTGTTGTGTGTCTGCGTGTGCTACGTATCGGATACGACGGTGAAAGGGCGGACGGACTCCAAAGACGCCCAAAATACTTTGGGGCTTGTTTGCGGCGTGAGCGTGTCCTCTTGCTGGCTTCTTGTCAATGTGCCGGAGGTCTCGTTTATGAGCAAGTCTGTTTTACACACTCGACAGCAGGATGCGGTCATTTGAGGACATGTATTTTTTTATTTGGAAACAAACGTGGGGGAAGGGGGGGTGATGAGTGGAGGGGAAACTGCGAGGATGGGATGGTGGAGGAGGAGGCGAGAGAGTCGTCGCTTCGAGTGGACGAAAAAGTGCAGAAACGTTGGATGTGAGCACGCGGCAGAAAGGAGGAAAGCGGCATGGGCGGAAGGTGAAGTTGCGATGATGCAAGGGAACGCGCTGCGTATATGAAGATAAAAGTGGCATGAGGTGACGTCATCGGGCGACACGCTCGGGTGAAGGTGGCCCGCTCCGGGCCGGCCTTTTGCCCTCTCGGGATTCTTCCCAACATTGAGTACGACACGCACGCAACGTCTTTGCGCTTGCATGATTTGGCAGTCGGACAACAGAAGCGAGGTCTCAGGAGACCAAGGACCGCATCCGATGGCCAAGACCGTGAACCGTACTCCCAAAAGACCAGGGCGAAGCGGTCAGGCGGTCTTGCGGCATTTCGCAAAACCTTCAGAAGCTTGACAACCAAAAGAGTCAGTGCAGAGTTAGCAATGACGCGAGCAGCGCCGACCAGAAAAAGGCCCCCGCGAGGGGAGGCGCTGCCGCATTTGTGGCTCTCTGGACTCCGCTGGGGGGGCCTACCCAAGTTCTTGCCACGCACTTGTTCTTTCTCCCGGCGGCGCTCGAGCCGTCATTTTTACCCTCAAAGTCTTTCTCCTTCGGCTCGTGAAGAAGCGGCACTTGGTTGGCCCCCCCTTTGGCCCGGCGCCCCGGCCGGGTGCAGTTCCCGCCACGGCCCCGTGGCGGTCGCGGCGAGGGCGGAGGCGGGTTGTGCTGGTCGCCGTGGGGCAGGTAAGGTCGCCGGTGGCGGTTGTGGCGGCTCCTGGGACGATTCAGGTGGTTGGGTGACTCCCCGCCGGCCCCTCCCCCCGTGCCGCCCCCTTCCTCCTCCTCCTCCGTCAGACACGTGGGCATCTCCTCTTTGCTCAGCGACTTCAGGTCTTTCCCCGCCATCTCCGGAGGCGAAAGGCACACCAGCGAAGACGTGGAGCCCCGGAAGCTCCGCAGCCAGTCCCAAAGGGGCAGCGCCCCGCAGTCGCACTCCCAGGGGTTGTCGTTGAGGCGAAGGTACTCGAGGGCCGGCAGGAGAGCCAGGCTCCCCGCCGACAGCTCCGCGAGCGAGTTGTTGAACAAGTAGAGGGTGGTGAGCCGCCCCAGGTCGTGGAAGGCCCGCCGGTCCACCCGGCGGATGCGGTTCTGGTGGAGGAGCAGGCGGTCCAAGGCGCCCAGGCCCCGGAAGGTGTTCTGGTGCAGGCTCGACAGCCGGTTGCCGTGCAGGAACAGGTGGCTCAGGTTCAGCAGGTCGATGAACAGGTCGTCCTCCAGGAACTCCAACTGGTTGTCCTGCGAGAGAGCGCGGCAAGAGTGAGACATGGCGACCGGCTGCGGCTCCGTCATGCTCTCGGCGCCGTCGAATCGCACCTCGGCTGCGTTTTCCGGAGCAAATCGTCCGTTAGCTCTCCACCACCGTGGGGTCAAACTTTGGGACGTTTTTGCACATTTCCGAACTATTGATGTGGGGATCGCGAGACATTTTTTTCAGAGGGTGGCCCACTGTGCCTTTTCTGGCCCGCTTCCGTCCGTCTCTCCCGCAAATTCTGGGCCATGTCTCGCGATGATTTTGCCGGCTCGGGCCACGGAGGGATCGATCGCCCCGTTTGACCGCCGTCTCGGGTCAGTCGCGGACTTACCTGCAGGTAGAGATATCGGAGGTTGTGCAGCTCGGCGAAGAGGCCGTGCGGCAGGCCGAGCAGGCCGCAGCGGTACAGGTGCAAGGCGCGGAGTCGGGCCAGGCCGCGGAAGGTGTCGGCGGCCAGCGCCTTCAGGCGGCGGTTGTCGCCCAGGTCCAGCTCCTCCAGCCGCCGGAAGCCGCGGAAGGCGGACGGCTGGATGTAGGAGATGTTGTTGGAGTAGAGCCACAGCGTGGCGGCGGCGGGCGGGAAGTGTCCGCGCAGCAGCCTGCCGATCTTGTTGTTCTGCAGGAAGATGCGCTGGCTGTGCGGCGGGATGCCGTCGGGCACCGCCCGGAAGTCGTGCGCCTGGCACGACACGGTGCTGGGCGACGGGTAGCAGATGCAGTGCCGCGGGCACGGCAGCGACGCGTCCAGGCCGCACAGGACCAGCAGCAGCTCCGCGCCGCCGCAACCTGAACGGGACGGGATGCGCACACGTCAGTCGCGCCGCCGATTCCATTTTTTTTTTCAGTAGTGGACTTAAGAGAGTTCTGCCGTAGACGATTTGGTAGTCCCCACCCCTAAATCTCCAATGGGATTTTTGTTGGGTTCTCTTGAACTTTTGCTGGCCCTTTGTACACAAGTGGACTTTACGCTTGGTTTCTCCCACGCATGTTGAGCTTTTCTGGATTTTGCTTCGAGTGTCTCTTTGCACTGAGGTCAAGTGTAGCCAGCAGCTCGCGCACACACACTCACACACACGTGCTGGCAGTGTGTGCGTCTCCGGCTTCACTGAGCGTGCCTCGGCCTGAAGCCCGCCAAAGCCTCCTCAGGTGCACTTTTGACGTTGACTCGATTGGAAAAGAAAACAAACATTTGGCAAAACCGTCCATGGTGGACCACGCCGCCACACTTCCATCAGCTGCCAACGCACGAGCGGCCCGCATGTAAACACGCCAGCCAATATTTCCAGCTGGCCTCGCGCACAAACCCGCCGTTGTGTTTTTCTGGCTAGCAACGCGTGACGGTCCAGAGCAAAGCTGAAAACGCTGGCGGGAGGGACTCCATCAATAATTGATGGCCGGCGCACTCGCTTCTTTTTTCCGCCCGCTTTGGGCCCCGGTTAAATAACGAATGCGAAGAACACAACAGGCCGTGTTCTCTCAACGCAGCGGCTGCTTGGAAGATTGACAACCCAAGTCATTCGCCGTCCTCTGTGGCGGTCGTCCTCTCGTGACCTCCGCTGTCCAAATTGTAAAGAAAATCCGACTCGCCGTCACCTTGCGATGAGGACGCTTCCCTCGAGGACGCGACACGTGCGGCGGGTGCGAGGAGTCCACCCCCGCCATCACCGGGGACGCCCAAGCGCCCGGTCCCGGCGGCACTCAGCCAAGACGCTAACGAGCCCCGGGAGGCCGTCGGGCAGACGGCGCACGTGTCTCGCTCTTGAGATAGTAAACAAGCTGCCCCGCCGTGACAAACATTCGCTCGTTGAAACGAGTCGCATGCTGCTTCGCCGAGTCCCGAGCTGGAAGACGGAAGCACGCCGGCGACTTTTCAGTGGCGACGGTGAACGTAGCGAAGGAAGTAACCGAGTGACCGACCGACAAGTCAAGCAATCTCCTGACCGACCAAGTTGAGCTCAACTATTTTGAAGGCTATGCACTGGGAGGGCTCCTTTTTCGCTTCGGGGGGGGTCTTAGCCCTCCGTGGCCGTCGGCCCGGAAACGGGATGACATTAATCTTCTTAAGTCGTCGACGCGTCACGCTAAGTCCGCAGCAGCTTGTGACTCGCCTTCACTTTGGCTTTGGCTCAACGCGCTCGCAAGTGCAGCGTCGTCGTCGCCCGTCGTCTTGTTCATCCTCAGCATCAGCTTCAATTAGTGCGTGAAGAAAGACGCTTAGCTGGCACTTTTGGCCCACTCCACCCTCATGACGTGGCTATTTTTAGCCGCGCGCTGTGTGTGTGTGTGTGTGTGTGACCTTCAGGCGAACCAATCAAACACACTTTTTACATCCACGCAAGTACCGATGTCAACAATCTGTATCTATTCCCGACGCGGCCTTTCATTGTTTACGCGAGGCGGGCGTGGCCCGGCCCCCGACTCCCGGCCGTGCTTGTTCATTGGCCAGGCCAGCTGCTAATTCGCCACCAACGAGCTCCTCAACGGCCCCTGGGACGCCCACCCGCTCGGTGCCGGCCCACTTTTGCGCATCAACTTCAAACGCATGTGCGCATGAGCGACACTTTCTGTGAGGGCGTCGTCCCCTTGACCCCTTTTGGAGTCAATCACAAGGCTGGAGCAGAAAAGACCAAATGACAAGTAGAGGCGGGGGGGGGGTTGCGTGTTGACAGCACACCCCTCAAAAATGTCAAGGGGGGAAAAAAAAAAAACTCCAATCCTTTCAGGCTTGTCAACATATTGTGCTCACAGCAGCTGGATTGGCAGCTTTGTAAACAGCCCAGAGCAGGTGCCTCCAACCCGCGCACGCACGCATGCAGTCGCGTTGTGACGCATTCGCGTTTGATGCAATAAAAGGAGACTTGGCACAAAAAAATATAAATGTATGACTTTCAAATTAAGCGCCGCGGGGTGAAATCAATTTGGGCTTGTGTGTGTGTGTGTTGCTATGGTGACTGGTTAGGGCGCATGTGTGTGTGTGTGTGTGTGTGTGTGTGCGCGCGCACGCGCGCAACAGTAGACATGTTTATGGATGGGATACCACACGCGCGCGGGGGGTTAAACGTCTTGCATTTGCAGGTGAAGTTGCGAGAACTTTTAGTCCTTTGGTGACGCGTGATTGTTTTGGCGCTAAAGACCCTGAAAGACCTCTGCAAAAGCACCAGAGCCCTCCGAGCGGGGCTTTCTTTTTGACCCCGAAACAAAATTTTGAACATGGCTCCCACAGTGCAAACCCACAATGGTCCTCCAAAAGTTCGACTTAAAGTTCTGGGAACTTTCCCCTGAAGAACCCTAAAAAGTCCAACCCCCACTAGCAGGGTGGTCTTTTGACCCCAGAACCAAATGGAAACATCTCTCCAAACACTCCGAAGGGTCCTCCGAAAGTTCAACTTCAAAGTGACTGAAAGTTGCAGTTCTTTTCCAGACGTTCCACACTGTGGAGCTCATCCCAAAGGTTCCCGGACCTCCTCAAAGTACCACGTCCCCTCGAATGGTCGTCTTTTGTCCTCAAATAAAGAAATAAATCGCCTCGCACCCAAATTTGTTTGCGAATCCGATTTCCCGGCCAAGTTTGTGAAACACACAAGCAATTGACTTTCCCAATGCCATCCTGTCCAGTGAAACGTCAACAAAACGACGACCGGCGAAGGGGAAGCCCGACGCGTGGGCTGCTCAGCATCCAAGCGTCCCAATGCACAATTGAACCGGAAATTGACCCAAAAAGTCTCAGCGACAAACTGGGCTCAGTCACTGGCTACTGTATTATGGCCCCCCCCCCTTTTTTTTTCTTTCTTTTTTTTCTTTTTGTGGCAGGGCCAACTCGTCAAGTCATGTGCCACTATTTGCAGAGACGAAATGCGATGACAGTCAGCATGTGGGAGCTCAGAAAGTAACGGAGTGACATTCCCCCCATCGGGTCATCAGCCAAGTTCCTCCAATATTATTTGTTTGAGGGGGAACGCCGCCGGACGGCTTCTTCCCCGTTTTCACGCTTTTGGTTGCTCGTCAATATTTCATCGCACGCGGACTCGCTCGCACGCACGCGCAACGCGGGTAGCAGGAGTGCAGTGAGACTCACGGCGCGTGAACATTCTAGAAGGTTGTTGGCGGCGGGAGCGGCATGCTCCGACTTCCCGCCCCGGCGAAAGTGACGAGATGGCGGCGGGCGTCGACGTTTGACGAAGCGCTCGGACGTCTTCCTCTTTGCCTCCGTCTTCCTTTTCCGCTTTGTGCTTTTCTGCTGCGGGCTGTGCGCTCGCAAGCAGCCGCTGCTCCGTTTCTTCCCGCCTCCTCGCCCACCCGCTTCTCTCTCCTTCTCTCCTCTCTCTCTCTGTTGTTGATGTTGTACTGGTGGCCACATCATGAGGTACACCCGGACGTGACACGTGACGGATCTTTCCTCCGCTCTCCTCCCCGCCACTTTCTCTGGCGATGTTGAATTGTTGTCCATTTTAGGAGGTGGCCCTCGTGACGTTGTCGCGTTTCCAAATCTTTCGACGCCCTCTTCCCTCACTGTGGTTTTATTTGTTTTGATGGTGACGTTTGTCAGCCCAGCGCTGCTTTGAATGAGTGGCCGTTTTATTCACAGTTTATTCACAGTATCCCATGACAGCCACTGGAGGCAACATCTGTTGTTCCCTAATATTGTGACCTTATTCACCACCACCACCTCCCTGCCCCCTTTTTTTATTAGGGTCACCATCCGGGACAAGGCAACGACTCGTGCTCCTGATATTTTGTGCCTCTCTTACACGCAAAAATATAGTGCACTCATTGTGCCTTCTCCTCCTCCTCCTCCTCCTCCTCCATGCTTTGGTGGCCACTTTATTAGGCACACCCTCCGCAGTACAAAAGCAGTGACGACTGTTCCAAATATTTGCGCGCTTTTTTGCTGTGTCAAAAACGTCTGACGATACATGGTCGGGTTTTTTTGGCTAGATTTTTGCTGAAAAAACCAACCTTGAAAAAAAAGGCGTTTTTAGCCGAAAAAAACGCTTTGGTGGCCACTTTATTAGGCACACCCTCCGCAGTACAAAAGCAGTGACGACTGTTCCAAATATTTGCGCGCTTTTTTGCTGTGTCAAAAACGTCTGACGATACATGGTCGGGTTTTTTTGGCTAGATTTTTGCTGAAAAAACCAACCTTGAAAAAAAAGGCGTTTTTAGCCGAAAAAAACGACCAT
>NW_017804842.1:281727-284578 GCF_001891065.2 Hippocampus comes
AAAAGGCCTTACTATACTATGTCGTTTTTTTCGTGCTAAAAACGCCTTACTATACTATGTCGTTTTTTTCGTGCCAAAAACGCCTTACTATACTATGTCGTTTTTTTCGTGCCAAAAACGCCTTACTATACTATGTCGTTTTTTTCGTGCTAAAAACGCCTTACTATACTATGTCGTTTTTTTCGTGCCAAAAACGGCATACTATACTATGTCGTTTTTTTTTGGGCTAAAAATGCCTTCCTATACTATGTCGTTTTTTTCGTGCTAAAAACGCCTTACTATACTATGTCGTTTTTCTCGTGCCAAAAAAAGGCTTCCAAACATGGTCGTTCTTTTTCAGTAAAAAAACCCTTACTGTAGGTTTGGCAAGTTTAAAAATAAGAATTTCGAACCTTCACCCTTGTTCAAAACCCAACTCCGCATCCGAAAAGTAGAAGCTGCTTGTGAGGCACAACTGCGCACTGGCAATGACGTTCAAGTCGTCCTACTGGTGATGCACGAGAAATAACCTGATTTTTGTAGAATGCTTTTGAAAATGTTCGAGAAAAAATGTCATCCAAGCAAAACTTTCACAAATGAGCAAGAATGTGTATTAATAAAAAAAATCAGCAAATCCATTACCGTGGAGATTTTTTTTCATTCACGTTACAAGTCAGACATAATGACACTCATTTTAATTTCCCATTGAAAACATGTATTAATGTATTTATTTTTTTAATCACAACAAACCAAAATCAAGGTCAGGACCGCAGCACGGGATGAGGCAACAGGGCGTTATGCAGTGTCCACCACCTGCCACTGGGTGTCGTTCAGAAGCCGGTAGTTCAGCTTGCGGTAGCTGTCGGGCTGAAGCCCCCGCTGCCGCCACACTTCCTCGAAAAGGCTGCGCACGACCGGAGGCGGCGGCGCGAAGCCGGTGTCGGCGGCCAGCTCGGCGAGGTATTCCCACTGGTCCCCGCCCATCACCAGCAGGTGGCGCCGCGCCGCACCGCCATCCGCCTTCTTCTGCAGCGCGAGCCGCGCCTCCGCCGCCATCTGGGCTCGCGACGGCAGCGCCGGCGAGCCGGCCAGTGCGCCCAGCGCGAACTGGACCTGACGGATGGACGCAACTGTTAACACGATAGAATTGACTCTTGCGCCCGAGCCCCGCCCCCTCATCACCTGGCAATGGAAGTTGGTGAAGGGGCAAATGCTCTTGCAGAGCCCGATGAAGACGAGCGAGGGGAAGGCGGGCGGCATCATGAAGCGGTAGAGCGGCGCCACCAGCTGCTCCTCCAGCTCCAAGCCCAGGCGGCCGCCATCCAGGAAAGGAAAGCTGAAGTTGTAGCCCGTGCAAAAGAGCAGCACGTCGGCGGCGCGCACCGAGCCATCCTGGAATGCCACATGCTGCGTTGGAGCGTACGATCTATGGGTTGTTTGTATTGAATCGTTGCCAAGCATAGACGGTCGCCGGTATAACATGGCTTCGCAATCGTGTACATGCCAGAATCCAGCATGCGAGATCTGGATGTTTTATGACCGATGCCATGGCACTTTTTGCTCACCTGGAAACAAATTCTGCCATCGTCCTGGACGGCCACCGGCGGACTCGACTGGCGGATCTCAGCCGGAAGAGCAGCTACCAAAGGGGGACCGCGGTGACTCAGCGTCACCTGCGAGGAAGGACAAACGCCAATTAGGATGGACGGCGTTGCTGCAGTGCTGACAAATAGACTTTGTTGCACGACAAAGCTTGTAAGTCAAGTCAAAGCATTGAAATGAATTGAAATCCCATTAATCCGTTCTGGCGTGGCCAATTCAAATAAAAATCCCGGCATAACATTTTTACCTGGGCGCCCGCTTTGGCTAACTCCAAGGAAATGTCAATGCCCGACGCTTTGGCTCCCAGGACCACCACCGATCGAGACGAGAAGGGTTCTGCACTCCTGTACGTGTGACTGTGGAGAACCTGTCCTACATGAAGCCAATCGGGGAAGTCTTTTGAACTTGAGCAAGTTAGCAGCGTTGACCATCACATGGACGTTTAAGGACTCGCCTTTGAAGTTCTCAAGGCCGGGCACGCTGGGGATGTTGGGCTCCGAGTAATGCCTGCGGCACAAATGGCTGAGCGTGAGCAACACCCGCAGGCGCCCGGCAGCTAGCGTCTCCCGTTAGCGTCTCGTCTCACCCGGAACACACAAAGACCGCATCGAAGGTGGCGGTGGTCCGGCATCCCGATGTGTCGCACGCCGTCACCTCCCAGGTGGTCCGTGTCCGATTCTCACCGTCCTCCGTTGTCACCACGGCGGGCTTCACCTCCTCCACTGCGCTGTGGAACTGACACGGACTCAATGATACCATATGTCGAGCTCCGACAACGAGAACAGCATCAGATCGAGACACAAACGAGACCTACTATCAGAACTCGAGAGAGAAGTAGCTCTCAAGCAAGGGTGTCCAAGTCCAGTGCTCAAGAGCCATTACCCAGCCCGTTTTATTTTGTTTCCGTCCTTCTGCGTTACTGACGGAAATGGTCAGGGTCGTTATCAGACTTCTGGAGGGCTCGCCTGACTATACATGGTCGTTTTTTTCGAGCTAAAAACGCCTTACTATATATACATGGTCGTTTTTTTCGGCTAAAAACGCCTTACTACACATGGTCGTTTTTTTTCAGGCTAAAAACGCCTTACTATCCATGGTCGTTTTTTTCGAGCTAACAATGCCTTACTATACATGGTCGTTTTTTTCGGCTAAAAACGCCTTACTATACATGGTCGTTTTTTGGGGCTAAAAATTTCGGCTAAAAACACCTGACTATACATGGTCGTTTTTTTCGGCCAAAAACGCCTTACTATACATGGTCGTTTTTTTT
>NW_017804842.1:285963-293184 GCF_001891065.2 Hippocampus comes
CTTACTATACATGGTCGTTTTTTTCGGCAAAAAATGCCTTACTATACATGGTCGTTTTTTTCGGCTAAAAACGCCTCTGTTTTTTTTTTTTTGGTAAAAAAGCCTTAGTATACATGGTCATCTGTATCGGAGGGGGAAACATCTCAAACGTGCTGGAAAAGGGGCTCCCGAGGACCGGACTTGAGCACCCTCAATCTACAGCCAGAACTGGATCTAGCTTTAACAGTTGTCAAGAGTCTTAAGTCTTGACATGAGCTGCTGGCGAATTTACCCTGATGTGGGGGCGGATGCGGTACTGTCGACAGTAGTCCTCCAGGTAGCGCCGCACATCCTGATGCGACAGGAAGCTGTTGAGCTGCTGGTTGAACGGAAAGTCCGGGAACATCATCACCTCTTTGGGAAGGTTGGTCCTGTGCCCCAAAGAACAGGATCCCAGTCGTGGGATCAACGTTATAATACTCATATTCTCCTCCTGGTCTTACACGGTCAAAATGTCCAGGGTCGGAAGAAGAACTACACTCAGGCCTAAGTCTGGGACAAGTTCTCGTGGGCAGACCGAGGACCGGGGGCTGGTCTGACCACACACAGTAAGTTTGGTTCTCACCTGAGGTTTTTATACATGCTGCATCGTACGTCCGGTCCGACCCGCTCCTGGTAGCGCCAAGTTCCCCCCACGTTGGCGGTGAGCTCAAAGACGACAGGAGGGGCGAAGCGCTCCGGTCTGGACAGCACGTGTCGGGCCGCGCAGAGTCCCGCCGCCCCCGCGCCGATCACTGCCACGCGCAGCAATTCCATCGCCATGGCAACCGCGCCCGGAACTCCTGCAACTGCTCGACAACATTGATTAATAAAACAAGCACCTCCCCCAGAAGTAACATTGGGGAAAGGAAAAGCCCCGAAGCAATATTTGTTGAGTGAACCGTCCTTGCTCCTGTTTTCTACTTCGCTCGAGCCTGACTCGCATGAGCGTCCCGTATTGGAACGAGCACGGACCCTGATGTAGTACCGTAACTACACCGCGGCCCGATTTAAAACCCCAAATCCAACCCACTATAGATCTCAAACTTCAACTAAAAAGAACAATCTAGAGACCGCTAAAATGATTCACAACAGGATAGAACCGAATCTCCAACCATAACTAGAAACTAACCAGAATCTCATCAACAAGCGCTCCCAAAGCCCAACAACAACAGACTGAAACCATGATACTCTTGTCATGGAATGTTGATATTAATAACATGGGTCAAGAAAAACGCGTCAGGCTGACAATCCCATCAGGGAAACGAGACATCTCCGTGACTTTGTCGCAGCTGGACGAAAGATCGAAAAGCAAAAACAGTCCAAAATCGAACTTTTCGCTCCCATTGATACTAATAACGCGGTGAAATTAAATTTACGTCACGTACCTGTGTCGTTCCGCAGTAAAAGCCAAATAAAATGCCGATTTTTTTTCACTCCGCTACATTTGCAACTTTTGACCAGGAAGTCAAGCTCCGGGGAAAAACACACCTCACCTTTCCGGTCGTGTGACTTCAAAATAAAAGTATCACGCTCTTGATACTTCCTTTTTGAAGCCGAACAACGGAACGTTAAAATCGGTATTGCAACGGACTGAAAAGCAAGTTTCACCAATAACCGAACGTATTCGTATGATCAGACTGATTGGCTGTTTGCTCTGTGCTTGTGAGCATCTGGCTTTGAACAATTGCTCCATTTTTTTTCCGTCACCCAAATCTAATTTTGCCCCGCAATACGTAATAAATAAGTAAACAGCTCGAGGTACCACTCAACAGTATTTTTGTTAAAGCAATTATTTGTGCCCTATGGACAAATAGAGAACAAAAAAGAAGAAAATCCAGATTTCTTCCAGAAAACTGTCTTAAACATTTATTGTTTTTCTAGACGGCAAAAACAATCAAGCGGGCAGCTGCGGTCACTTGGCGGTGGCGTTGGCGTGCTGCGGCGGCGGCGGCTGTTGCTGTTGCAGTTGCTGCTGCTGAGGCGGCGGCTGCTCGGCGAGCGCCTGCTGCAGCCGCGTTCGCTTTCTGGAGTAGTGCTGCCAGTGGAGCAGCTGCTGCTCGTCAATGAACTTGGCGCACTGCGCGTTCACCAGCTCCTTGCGGAAGTGCTCGTACTGCAGCAGCTCCAGCATGTGCAGGCAGTGCGGGTACCTGCACGGAGCGCTTACACTCAATCGCTGGATTTTGCTTTGCATTGAAAAGGCAACGGCAAATGGCTCTCGTGCGGTTTCGGGAAACTAATCCACGTCAAAAATCATCCGGCCATCAACATGAACGGCCACTCTCAGCATTTTGGTGGTCTTACTTGAGAAACTTGGCGTAGTCGGGCTCCTTCCAGTACAACAGATACTTGAGGTAGTTGATGAAGGGTCTCTCCCTCAGGAAGCCCCTCTGAGCCAGGACTACACGCACGCAAAGTGTGTCATCAGTCGTGTGTTGTTGTGTTGCAAAACAAAGGCGCACACTCACAGTTGAGATAGTTTGGGTTGGCCAAACATTGGATGAACTCCAACTCTGACTGGAAGCGGGTCCGAGCCTGTTCCTCTATATGCGCGGAGCGCACACACACAAACAAAACAATACAGTACATTCAAACGTTGACTCTCTTGTGGCACACAAGTGAATCACTACCCAAGTTCACTTTTCATACCCAGCCGTCTAAATGTCTCAAGAGATCATGTAGAGATGTAAGTGTATTATTATATACTCAAAATTAATTATTCTATTAATTCCATTCAATAATTTAGCGCTTAATCAGCCCGTTAGAATTTTACTTTCACCTCCTGCTTAGCTTCGTCTTCTTTGAAGAATATTTGTTAAAAAAAAAAAAAAAATCGTTCGCCCCCGTATATTTTTACATTTTTAACTTTGGTCAATTATTCTTTGTACCTTATTAATCCCATTACACCGGAATGCCAAGGAAATTAAATCTGGATTTTAACGACCATTTTTGGGGACGCTGCTGGGACGGCCGTGTCAGCGATCACGAGATTGTCGAATCAAACAAAATGGATTTCTATCCACGTATGTAGTCTACCGATGTGATTAATCACAACAAAAAGAAAATACGTAGGAAAGGAAAGGAAGTTTAAAAGACGCATTTGGCGTGTAAACTATGGTCGAGTAGCATTAGCTTGTTAGCACAACGGAAGCTGGAAGAAACATTCAAGCTCACTCACCTGTTTCCATAACAAAAGTCGCTCTTTTCGTCCGCCGAGCAGAGGAAGGCGAGAAAGAGAGAAAACGCGTCGAAAAGCGTTCGCTGCTTTGTTTGGTCGTTCAGCCGTATGAAGACACGGCCATGTTTGCCGGAAATGAACAACAATGACGACGTCTTTTTCGCGACATTTACGTCCGTTTACGATGTTGTGAGCATGCCTAAAGCTTACGCTAGAGGGAGACAATTTGCAACCAAAACACTCGATCATTTTTGTTCCATTTATTTCATTTGCCGTCATTTGAGTTTTGCCACTTCAAACATCGTATATACTGTATTTAATTTCATATCTCAACAGCGGGAGGTCAAAAGATGACGGTTCGAAAGCGGCCACGATTTTGTGTGAAAATGTTTATTGAAAGATCATAAAAGAGTTAGCATGTTACATATGTACAATAAGTCAAAAACTTGAACATAAAAACAACATCAACACAAACGATAACCTCAAAAGTGGAGTCTAACGGAAAATAACATTCACATGAATGTAATACACATAAAATTCACAATATTACCTGAATATGATCTTCATATTCTCCTAATAAATGAAAATAGATTATTAACAAATGTCTCTATCAAAACATACATTTCCAACGCGTCTGATCATGAAAACGTTGCTGACATATTCAGGAGCGCTCTGAGTCAACAAACGGTCAAAGGTAGGAAGCAACTTTTCCAAACCAGATCATGGCATTCAAAACACCACGTGACAAGCGAAAGCAGCTGGAGCGGCGAAATTAAATGTGCGTCGTGCCGTTGGCCCACTCGGGGAAGGAGTCCAGAGAGAACAAGACGCGGCCCCACGTGTTGATGGCCACGCTGGTGCACGCGATGCCGATGACGTTCATCACCACGCCGGTTTTCGCCTGCAGAGGGCGCACGGTAACAGCACAGGTTATGAACAAGCGGGGCTAGCGAGGAGCATACGGACGCTGAAATTTCTTCCCGGTTTGACGGCCAGTGTGGCAAAAACGTCGCATACGACGTTGACACGCTCGTGGCTAAAGTTCTGTCGCCAACCACGAGCATGCGGCTATGTTTCTACGTATGTTTTTCTTATTGCTATAATGCCAGCGGAATATGTTCTAAAGCATGTGCCTGGCCCACGTGTTTATCTTGGTATGGTGTAGCGTTGGCTCCGCAGACTCGCCATGTCGGCTACTTTGAGGTAGCCCGAAGAGAAGACGATGGCGTTGGGGGGCGTGGCCACGGGCAGCATGAAGGCAAAGGAGGCGCTCAGGGTGCACGGGATCATCACGTACAAAGGATTCACGCTGATGGACTGCGACTGCGCGCATATGTCACACAACAACAACAAGAGAAAAAGAAAGAGCCACGAGCCACAGATAAGGTTCTTGTCCCATAGGAAGGCTGGAGTCCCGAGAGAGGGTTCTCGTCCCACCAGAAGATGACTTACCATGGAGGCCAGGATCGGGAGGAGGAGGGTGGCCGTGGCCACGTTGCTGGCGCACTCTGTGAAGGTGGCGGTGAGGAGGCACAGGACCACGGTGATGGCCCACGGCGGGATGGAGTGAAGCGGCGTCATCTGGGAGCCCAACCAGCGCGACAAGCCCGACTCCTGAACAACGCAGCCACATCCAATCCAGAGCGACTCCCGAATCACAAGCTGCCAATTTTTCTCCGATCGGAGCCATTTCCCGCTCACCTCGCTTCCTTTGGCCAGCGCGAAGCCTCCGCCCAGCAGCAGCACGATGTTCCAGGGAATCTTGGCCTGCGCCACCTTCCAGGTCAAAAGGGGAGGGGCGGGGCCTTGGCACACCTGCGCGTCTGATTGGACGCAACAAAGCAAAAAAAAACCTTTCACCTCAGTCAAGGAGATCGTCTCCTTTCGAGAATAGTCAAATGCTTGTTGGGGGGGGGAAAAATGTGTATTTTGGATGGCAACTTTTTTTTTGTTAGATTTGACTTTTTTTCTTCAAATGTCAACTTCTTCCTCATAAGATCGCAACTTCTTCCTCCCTTTTTGAAAACCAAATGTTGAAATGGTTGTTTGTGTGCGTGCGTGCGAGTGGACGCGGACGTGTCACTGACCCGGGTCCGAGTTGTGCCTCCAGCAGCAGAGATATTTGGGCGGCTGGGACGGCAGGATGAACAATAAAAGCGCCACAAAGAGGGAGACGGTGGCGTCCGTGACGAACCTGCAGAGATGTGGTGCCTTTCAAAAAGTGCTTAAAAAAAAAAAAAAATTGAAAATAGAGCAACCGGAAAGTAATGATGTGACAAAATAAAATGTAAAGAAAGTAAACAGCTTTTGCAACATTGTTTGCTTCAAACCAACATCTGATCCAAGGGACATACTGCTATACTGTACACGAAGACACTCACAACTCATTAAGCCAAAGTGATATTAGTTGTTCTTTGTAGAGGATAAAGAATACAGGCATGTGTTGCTGCCACTTATGTTCAGATTTTACATAACGCCACAACTACCGATGCTCTTCATTAGCCCATCCGTGACATTTCGCATCTGATCAAACTTTGTTTTTGAGCTTGTTGCCCATTGTGCAAACAAAGAGGACTTTGAATGTGTTCGAACATACAAACCGTTCTCGTCCACGGTGTTATTTTTGGCCATGCGACAGAGAGGTCATGTTCACTTCCTGCCGCAGCAGAGCGCAAATATTGAAAGGACGCGCACACACACTCGCAAGCCGCGTGGCCGCTCTTTGTTGTTGACGCAGAGTGCGGGTAAAAGGCGCCGTTATGCAACCTGGTAGCGATTTCATGAATGAACATGAAAGGCGTCCACTTTGGTCCCCTTTTCAAGGTTCAAAGACTTTCATTGACAGATCGGGCCGTGGCCACATGAGGCTTAGCCAATCAGACACCTTGAGGAGATTTTGCAAGAAACAAGGTTAGGTTGATTTGTTGTTGTTGTTGTCGTCGTCGCTTTGACTTTCGAGGAAAAGTCGGAGATAGCGTTCCTGACGAGTTCATTGAAAAGGACGTCTGTTGTGGACGTAAAGCAACCACTTGTTCGTTTGAGTCTTCCTCACCGCTTAATACTGTCCCCAGTGGCCAAGTTAAATATGACGCACACCAGCAGGAGCTGAAATCAAAGAGTCATGACGCTCAAGCGATTGAAACCTGCTGTAGAGTCATTTTTCCTCTTGCATTTTTTTTTTTAGGAAACGGATTACTGGCACTGCCATTCATTTCGATGGGAGAAACGGGTGTGATATGCGGCAAAATGAGCCGGAGGAAGAGTAATGGCGGGCCGACTCACTCTGCGTCGGCGTTGAAGGCCCGCGAGGCCCAGCCGTCCACGAAGCGCGGCTCCCGCGTGAACCACAGCAGCACCATCAGGAGGAAGAGCGCCATCACGCTGGCCTCGCCGTAGGTCATGTGACCCAGGCGCCGGTGCTCCTCTTCGATGGCGTCGCGCGCCGCTCGCTCCTTCGCCGCCCGCCCCGCCCCGCACGACCACGCTCCCCGCAGGCTGACAATCGGACGACACAAAAAAGTTGTTCGTTTGAGTCTTCCTCACCGCTTAATACTGTCCCCAGTGGCCAAGTTAAATATGACGCACACCAGCAGGAGCTGAAATCAAAGAGTCATGACGCTCAAGCGATTGAAACCTGCTGTAGAGTCATTTTTCCTCTTGCATTTTTTTTTTTAGGAAACGGATTACTGGCACTGCCATTCATTTCGATGGGAGAAACGGGTGTGATATGCGGCAAAATGAGCCGGAGGAAGAGTAATGGCGGGCCGACTCACTCTGCGTCGGCGTTGAAGGCCCGCGAGGCCCAGCCGTCCACGAAGCGCGGCTCCCGCGTGAACCACAGCAGCACCATCAGGAGGAAGAGCGCCATCACGCTGGCCTCGCCGTAGGTCATGTGACCCAGGCGCCGGTGCTCCTCTTCGATGGCGTCGCGCGCCGCTCGCTCCTTCGCCGCCCGCCCCGCCCCGCACGACCACGCTCCCCGCAGGCTGACAATCGGACGACACAAAAGAGCCGACGGAGGA
>NW_017804842.1:298409-310369 GCF_001891065.2 Hippocampus comes
CGTGAAAGGCCCGCGAGGCCCAGCCGTCCACGAAGCGCGGCTCCCGCGTGAACCACAGCAGCACCATCAGGAGGAAGAGCGCCATCACGCTGGCCTCGCCGTAGGTCATGTGACCCAGGCGCCGGTGCTCCTCTTCGATGGCGTCGCGCGCCGCTCGCTCCTTCGCCGCCCGCCCCGCCCCGCACGACCACGCTCCCCGCAGGCTGACAATCGGACGACACAAAAGAGCAGATGGAGGACACACAATTACGGGGGTCATGCAGTGGAAGTAGGCGAAGAGAGAAACGTTCGGGGCTGACCTGCGTCCGATGAAGACTTGCTGCAGTAGAATCCAGGCCATGAAGAGCATCATCAACATGGTGGGGAAGGCGAAGGCGAACCAGGACGCCGAGTTGATGACACCGCCGCTCTGCGGGAACAGCCTGCGGGACGTGGCGCTTTCACAATAAGAGCGACGCCTGCGCACGTTAGGGCTTTAGCCGGCCGCGCACTCACTGGCTCATCTGGCCCAGCAGAACCAGGTTGGGTCCTGTTCCGGTGAGCGTGGCGATGCCGCCGATGCTGGCCGCGTAGCACACGCTCAGGAGCAGGCCTTTGCTCAAACGCTTCCGCTGCTCGTCCACGCCGTCGGCCTCCTCCGCCTCCAACGCGCAAACCACGCTCGACACGGACGCTGAGGGCACAGGTTGCCAAAGTATTCACACCCCGTAGGAGCCGGGTTTTTCAAAAAAAGCTAAAGGCCGTGTGCCACCGTGCTGTGAAGGTTTGCCAGTGTTCACGAAGGTTGCCAGCACGACATGCTACTTCAGGCCTGACGAAGTGAGGCGCCTTCCCTTCCCAAGCGCGCATCTGCGAGGCTTGGCACATTCACCAAACGAATACCCCAGACTGAATTTGCCCTCTGACCTTTTGGCGCAGACGCGGGTTTGTCCTGTGGTGGCGGTTTGAGTGTTGACATCGTCACGTCCTCGCAGGTCGTTGTCGGCGCTCTGCCCTCTCCCGTTCTTTCTTCGCACTCTCCTGCAGGAGAGAAATTCCGTCAAAGAGCAACTTCCTATCATATCAGACCGAACTTCCTTTCACATCTCGTTTTTTTGACTGGCACCTCCGACGGCCGTAGACCCGCCCACCGTGTACTCACCCGTCCTTCCGGAAGCATCCGCGTCAGGCACTCGGACGACAGAGGCGCTCTGCTTTGCGGAGGCGGGGTCCGCGGGGCCCGCGACGTGTTCACGCGTCGTCTGGCGTCCTTCCTCTGCGTCGTCACGGCAATGCAGCTGGTCCAGCACGGCCTGCACGATGGGGACCATCATGGCGGCCGTGGCTGTGTTGCTGATCCACATGGACAGGAAGGCCGTCACGCTCATGAAGCCCAGCATCAGCCTGTCGTGGGACACGTGCGCCGATTTGGATCCACAGCGGAGCGTTGCAGAAACTTCAAATATGGCCAATTTCATATTTCACACAAAATGTGGAGCAACACATGCAGAGGGACAATACACCGTCAAGTATGCACTCACAACGCAGGCCTGACGCCGACCACGAGTAGGACTTTGAGCGCGATGCGTTTGTGGAGGTTCCAGTGCTCCACGGCCACCGCCACCATCAACCCGCCCACAAACAACATGTTGCTGTCTCGCAGGTACTGCATGCAAACCTGCACGGAGAGACCCCTCAGCATTTTGTTCCACATGCTACCAGCGTACTCAGTAGTAGCATGCAGTGTGCATGTGTGCGTGTGTGTGCACATTTACATCTTTGGACTGCATGATGCCGAGCAGGGGAAACAAGATGGTCGGCAGCAGCGCCGTGACGGCCAGCGGCAGGACCTCCGTGCACCAGTACAGCGCCATCAGCAGGATCACGTACGCGCACGCCGCCTCCTGCGCACGCAGATGGAGACAAGCGCAGAAAACACCGCATCGTAAGTGGAGTGCATGAAGTTCATCGGTGGCATCCGGAGATGGGAAGTAGCCCAGATGTAGCGCGCATCGACGGGAGGGTAACAGCTGGGTGTCGCGTCAGCACGAAGAAGAAGGGAGGGGGGGTGTTTGGTTGAAAAATGTGACACTTGTTGCTTTAAACGCCGACTGAGAGGGTTCTCCCTCTTTTTTTCGTCTTTCTTTTGTTTTCTTCTATGATCACGTTGACCAAAGGACTCCGAGAGTACAAGTCAGGAGCACGGCGGAGAGCGCACGCGGCAACGTCCAGGTTGGCAGCGCAAACATCTGTGACAAATGCTGGGACATTTCAAGACTTTTTTTCCCCCCATATTATCTCCTATATTATCTGTCTACATGTGTCGCTGCACCCCTTGTGTTCCTCTTTGTATGGTTGTCAGCCGTGACGACGGAAGTGAAAATGAGGAAGAGCGTGAGAAAGTAGCAAAGGCCGCCGGGAGGCCGCCGGGAGGCCGCCGGGACCGGCTGAGCGCAAACATGCCACTTGGGTTTCACTGACGGGCCGTTCGCGAGCGCACGCACGCACGCACACGTACACAAACACGTGCGCCCACACGTGTGCACGTGCACACGTGTGGGGCTGCCATGTTGTCTTTCAAGCGGGCGGGGGGGCGAGGAAGGGGGGGGGCAATATTGATGAATGGAAAGGTCGCTGAACTTGGAGCCGATGTGCTGCGCAGGCTTGTCAATCAGTGACAGGCGCGAGGGGGGCCAGAAAAGTCGAGGAATGAAAAATGCCACGCGACGCGCTCCGAGCACAAGGACTTCAACGGATAAACAACGCGTTGAGAAAGCAACATCGAGGAAATCAGTCGACAACTTGAGCGTCGCTTGTTTCCAAATGACAAATGAAAAAGTGCAAGTGCCAGTTTTCATCCTGGAAAGGTTTAAGGGTGTAAAACGACCGTGCGATGAGACACATTTTCAAGCGCGAAGGTTTAAGAATGAAAAGGTTCACCCATTTAATCCCACCGGTCACATTTGTGAAGGACAACAATGATTTAATTTACTGGGTTCTAAATTTTTTTAATACTGATTACTTCAAAGGGCCACCAATGACACCTAATTTTGACTTTTAAATGGCTGGGAAAAATTTGGGATGAAATGGGTTAAATGAAGAAGGCCCATTTGGAAGTCAAGCAAAATGGATGCATTTGAAAATGAAGATCAAAAGCCGGGAAGATGTTCCTATGAACGTTGTGAATGAACGGCCGACATTTATCAATGAACGTTGTCAAACATGTCGAGAAATGACAACTTTCAGTGAGTAAAACGCATTCACGGTGCACTTGGAAATCTTTGAAACCTTCCAATGACTCAAACGTGGGAATGAAAAATGCAACGATCAAGAAAACGACCGGCAATCAAACAGATTTCGAAATAAAACATTTAAATGGATAAAAACCTTCAGCGAATGGAAAAACACTGTTGAAAATGAAAACCAAAAAAAACATGAAATGCTTTTCAATCAATGAAGATGGAAAAGAATTCAAATGGAATGGAATGCGCGGTAACGTATAAGATAAGACAAGATAACCTTTATTTGTCCCACAGTGGGGAAATTTGCAGTCTCCAGCAGCATTTTTTTTTGGGGGGGGGGAATAAAGTGTTTAGTTGCACAAAATAAATGTTTTAAATGTATAATAATAAATGTATAAATGACGTCGCAAATTAAAACGAGACAAATATATTTTCAACTCTACGAGCGAATACGAAGAATTAAATGTATAATATTCAATGTATAAATGACGTCGCAAATTAAAACAACGAGACGAATATATTTTCAACTCTACGAGCGAATACGAAGAATGAAACAGTCATGAATGAATACAAAACATTTGACAAAAAAACGACGGAGTGAGTGAGTGAGCGAAAGACAGAATTGGCCCCGCGAATACAAAACATTTGACAAAAAACGACGGAGTGAGTGAGTGAGTGAGCGAAAGACAGAATTGGCCCCGCAGGTCACCTTGGTGCTGAGGGCGAGCGGCAGCAGGACCAGCGGAGCGAAGGCCACGACCCAGACGCCCTTCAGACGCCACACGGCGCGAAACAGTCGCACCCGCACGGGAAGGACCGCCATCGACCAGGAGCGGCAGGAGCCAAGAGCTGGAGCACCACGAGGACCAGGGCCAGGACCAGGACCAGGACCAGGACAAGGACCAGGAGGATGAGGAGGAGGAGTGCCACCAAGGTGCGGACGACGGCCTCCGGCTTCAAACTTCTTCAAACTTCTTTCTGCCGCCAACACGCTCCCCGTTCACTCTAAATAGTAGCCGTGCACGCGCGCGCGCACGCGCACGAGGGCAACAGAAAGAAGGGACGTTGCCGGTGGCCTTGCGCGCTGCTGAAGGAAGGAAGGATGAATAAACGACCGTCCAATGAAAAGGAAACGAAAGAAAGATGAACGAACAAGGGGAGGCGAAACGAACGACAGTGGTGACTGAATAAACGACGTCGAATGGCCAGTGAACGAATGACAACCGAACGAATGACCAAAATAAGATCCTCGAATGAGTGCTGTACATACATCGGTTGTCAATCCAGGAAGAAATGAGGAATAAACTCAACGATCAGTGAATGAGTGAATGAATGCGCGAGTGACGAGCGGTGACGACATGATCATTGAGTGAACCATCGACGAAGGAATGATGAATGAATGAATGAGCTCCGGTGACAAGCCAGCTCGCGGTCAGCGGGCAAGTCAAGTTGTGATTGATGTGAATCTGCTGCCCCCTCGCGGCCGCTCCTCGGTACGGTCGCGCCCGGTACCGCGGGTGCCGCGGTGCCCCGGGACGGTGGAGTCCGTTCCGCGACCACGCGAGGCGTTCACGTGACACCGCACAGACAAAAGTCGACGTGTCGCGCGAACACTTGCGCCAATGTTGTCGAAACGCTCGTCGCGCGGTGTGGATGGACAGACAGAAGTGGTGGGGGACGGAGGGGGTGAACCAAAGAGACGGACGAAGCGCGAGCGGAGCGTGCGGTCGCCATCCCGGGGCTCGGCTGCGCGTCCCCGCTCGAGAGCGAGCCGCCGACGCCGGGCGCGCGCCTCGCTGTCACGCGCGGCGACGTGGAGCGAGAGAGCAACGCTGCTGCGAGGTGAGTGCGCGTCAATCACTTTGTCCTTTCCTTCCACGTCTTCGCCCTTTTTTTTTTTTTCAACTTGACCAATTTAGGCGCGCTGCACAACCGCAATTGCTAAAAAGTCGAGACAAGTCCAACCGCGTGCACTTTTTGATCTTTTGTCGCGCCGACGAATACCGGTAGTTGGGGTGGGGTAGGGGGGCATTTTTGGGGGTGACAGCGTGTCCTCACCACGTGACCGTCCCGCAGAGGTGCCAATACTGGCCAATACTACTCGCACCCTGTACTTGGGCAAGAACGACTCTGGGGAAAAATTGAAGTCCTGATGTAAGGATGAATAACAACGATAATCATAATAATCAAACAACAAATCTTGGCCGAGAAAAGTACTTAAGTTCCGACAGAGTCATGGGGAAATCAACTGTTGGTACACTAATAGAGTATTTGTACTTGGTTACTTCTCCCCGCCGCGTGTGTGCGTGTTTGTGCGCGAGCGACGTGCACTTCGACCCTTTTGGCAGCATTCCGGTGATCAATTTACACGACCCGAGGGGCACAAACATGTTTTTTTAATTCAGGCTTTTTGGAATCTCCTACTTGTTCCTTGCCATGTCAGTGTGTGTTGTTATTGACAACAACCAAAACCTGAACTGGATTAAAAAAAAAACAAAAAAAAACACACTTTTGTTAAGTGCAGGCATAAAACCTGAAATCAGAGTGAGGAAAAATTCATGTAAAAAAAAAATTACGTGTGTGTGTGTGTGTGTGTGTGTGTTTCAGGATGAAGCGGACAACCCCGCTCCTGCTTTTGGGCCTTGTGGTCTTGGTTGTGGTTCAGGTATCGTCAGCATGGTGAATTAATGTGCCGATGCATCATTCCAACATACCAGATCAACGTCGGCCGGCAACGCCCTGGAGACGTCTTGGGGTGTCCCCGGGGTAGCTTTGAGGGTGCTTCTTGGAGTGTCTGCAGGGTGTCTCTCGGTCTTTCTTTTCTTCGGCTTGGCTCCGAGCACGGTTGCGGGTTGGGTAGGGTTGTCCCGAGGGGGTCTTCGGCATATCGGCGCTCAAAAGGGACAAGTCACCGTGTCGGCCGCTCGATCGGGAGGGGGGTGGGGGGGCATGCCCAACGCAGCTCATGCACTGTAAACGGTCCCCCCCCTCGGCCGCCGGGCGTTGACGTGGGCGTTTCGCTTTGTGACGCAGGCGCAGACAGAGGACGAGCCGGCGGCCGGCGAGGATGAACAAGCGGAACCCGTGGAGCTCTTCACCACGCCCGCCACCAAGATGGCCGCCGCCACCTCAGACTTTGGCTACAACCTGTTCCGCGCGCTGGCATCCCAACAGGACGGCGCCAATGTCTTTCTGGCGCCCATCGGCGTCTCGGCGGTCCTCACCCAGCTGGCCCTGGGTGAGCACTTTGGGGAAAATCAAACTGACACAAACTTTTAGGGGAGGTCTTGGGGTCTCTCGGGGAATCTTTCGGATGGGTCCGAGGGTGTCTGCAAGGTGTCACCAGGTTGGGTTTCCAAAGGGTCTTTTGGATGGGTCTTAACCCCTTCCGAGGGTGCCTTTAGGACAGGCATGTCCAGCGGCGGTCCTCAAGGGCTGCTCTCCGGCCTCCTGCAACACACGTGATTCAAACGATCAGATCATCAGCAAGCCGCGAAGAAGCACGATAGCGATCCTGATCCTTCGAATCGGCTGCGTTGCTCCTGGGAGAGACGGAAACCAGGCAGGACAGCGGCCCTCGAGGAGCGACTTCGGACACCCCTGCTTTCGGGGGTCTGTCGAGGCTGTTGTAAGGGTGGGCCTTAAGGGCTCGTCTCCAGGATGTCTGAAGGGCATTTGGAGGGCATCTCTGCGCTGTACAGTATTGAGAGTGTCTTTTGGGGTATCTTTAGAGCGGGTCTTGGGGTTTTGTCCAGGATGGGCGGTCTTAAAGTATCTGCAGGTTGATCTTGGGGTGATTTTATGGTGGTCAGGCTGCATTTAGGCCCGGTGGGTCTTCGCTTGTCCGTCTTCGGCCATCTTCAGGGTGTCTCTTGGCCGGATTTGCCGTGCGTGTCTCCAGGATGCCCTTCGGGTATCTCCGGCGTGTCTCTGAGCTCCGTTTCGGGTGAGCGCCCCGCAAAGCGGGCTAATGCGCTCGGTTCCACAGGCGCTTCTGAGCGTGCCCAGAGGCAGCTGTTCCGGGCGTTGCGGTACCACACCCTGCAAGACCCTCAGCTCCACAACACCCTGAGGGACCTCCTGACCTCTGTCAAGACAGGCAACAAAGGACTCAGCACCGCATCCCGCATCTACCTGGCCAGACGTCAGTCCCCGAGACCCGGACCGAATCGAAATTGCCTGTCTTGACCCCGCGCGTGCCATGATGATGCAACGCCACTTTTTCTCTCAGGTCTGCGCCTCAAGCAAGAATTCTTCACCGCGGTGGAGCAGCAATATGGCATCCGGCCCAAAGCCCTGCAGGGCGGGAGCCGAGACACCAAGGACATCAATGACTGGGTGGCCTCGGAGACCGGCAACAAGGTGCAGCGCCTCCTGGCCAAGCCCCTGCCCAAAAATCCCGGAGTCAACGCCGTGGCCGGTGCCTACTTCAAAGGTGAGAATTATCGCCAACGACAATCGAAAACGACAAAGCAGCCTGACAATAGGACAACAATGACAACATCGACACACACACACCGACGAGAGCAACGGCAAATGTGCTCCCACCAAACAGGGAAGTGGGTGACGGCGTTCGCGCCTCAGTCCTTGCAGAACTTCCAGCAGGAAGGCAAAGCGCCCGTCCGGGTTCCCATGATGCAACAGGAGAACTATCCCATCAAGATGGGCGTGGACTCTGACCTGAGCTGCACGGTGAGCCAGGAAGGGGCCGTCCGCCCACCGGGGCCCCCCGTTGCGGCCGCCCCGCCCACCAACCTCCGCCGCTTGTCTTCTCGTTGCAGATCGCGCAGATCCTCCTGCAGAACCAGGTGAGCATGTTCGTATTCCTGCCGCAGGAAGTCACCTCCAACCTGACCGCCCTGGAGGAGACGCTGACCGCGGAGTTTGTGCAAGACCTGGGCAGCACGCTGCACGCCACGCACGTCACCCTCACCATGCCCGTCCTCAAGTTCAGCTACGCCGCCGATCTCCTGACGCTGCTCCCTGACCTGGGTGAGTCCTCGGCGGGTTTACGGCGGGCCTTTGGAGGGCCGCGTGTCGGATGGATCTTCAGGTGTGCTCTCGGTTCTTCGCTCTCCCACCCTACCCTGCAGGGCTCACCGATTGGCTAGCCGACCAGGATTTGGAGAAGATCGCGGCGCAGCCCGCCAAGCTGGTCACCGTCAATCACAAGGTCGTGATGGAGATGGCGGCCGACGGCGACCAATCGGCACCCGCCACCTCCGCCACCAGTCACCTGACCTACCACATGGACCGCCCCTTCCTCTTCCTCATTCGCGATGACGCCTCGGGGGCCCTGCTCCTCATTGGGAGAGTGATCAATCCCAAGGACCTGACCATCTAATACAAGAACGCACACACACACACACACACACACACACACACACACACACACACACACACACTCTTAGCGGGTCCTAGGAGGGCGGCGAGGATGAGGGGTGATTTTTTTTTTTTAATTGTCAACATTGTCACTTGTAGTACAGTACATTCATGTGACGCTACAAAATAAACATGACAATAAAAAAAAAATAATATGCATTTTTTTTCTTCCTCTGAGAGGACTTTTTTTAACTTATCAACTTTGACATCTAGCGCCACCCTCAGGACAAAACACACACAGACACACACACGCACGCACACACACAGTGATGAACTTTCCACATGTGGATCATATCACATGCACACACATTTCCCATTTGTCTCCTCCCATCAGAGGAGTGCAAGTGTGTGTGTATGTGTTTGCTTGCGCACACGCGTGCGCCCGCCATGTGGTTTTGATTTTATCGTCACATTCCTGAGGTTAGCTCAGTGATTCAGCAAATCAGGAAAAACCCCGAAGAGAGAAAGAACGAACGAACGAAACATTTGTCACAATTAATCCACGTTGACAAAATGATGACTAAAAATACCACCACCACCAACCAAAGTACTCAGGTGGTGGCCAAAAGTTTGGTGCCAAACCATGCACACGCCCTCACAAGAGACACAAATGCACACACGTAAACAAACACACGGACTGAAATAGACCGACACACACACTCTCACACACACACATACACCGAAAACCACAGCGACCAACACAAACCCATAAACATGCACAAACCCGCACACAACCACAAATATACACAGAGGAATAAACAAATGTACAAATACACACACACACACACACACACACACACACACACACACACACACACACACACACACACACACATGCGCGCGCATGCCAGACATGTAAACTGGTTGTCGGAGACAAGATGGCGGCACGAAGCATAGGCTGCATTACATTAGCGTGTGGCTAGCAGGGCGACAGGAAGTAGCGTTGGGTTCGGGTTAGCGCAAGTGAGCCTGGTGGACATCAGTGGAACTGCAGCTAGATCGCAGGTGACGAAAAAAAATGCCTCGGCATCTAGCTGAAGGTCCACGTACTTTGTACGAGGGCACCTTTGTCCTGACGAATATTACCATCCAACACGCCAGACCAACGAATGACATCGCCTCACGAGCGCTACTCGTCCATGTGGCAGAAAGCGAATTGTGAAAAATGTGGCCCAAAGGCTCCAAAGGCTTTCCTCAGGTGTGTCCCGGGTTGACTTCCTTTTCTTTGCTGCGCTCGCTCACAAGCTCATAGGCGCTCTGATTGGCCGGCTGCGGGCCCGCAGGCCCCGCCCTCCTCCTGTGCAGGACCAGCGACGTCAAGCAGAAGCACAGAAGACCCCCACACATGAAGACCCCCTGGACGCCCAAAAACCTGCACAGGAAAAAAAAAAAAAAAAACATCAGCAAATGCCGAGTCGATACGTTTTGGGTGCGATTTAAATTAACTGACCAATTATTGAACAAAAGAATCGTTTTTGCACTGCAATACCTTGAGATACGAGTCTATGTAATGCTTTTGACCTTTGGTGAACCTTTGCTGCCCAACGTGTCAAAGTTGGCCAGCTCAACCAAAAGGAGCCGAACGGCAAAATTCGCAACGTGCTCCGTCTGTTGAAAAGAGACTGGCCTGTGTCTGAAGCGGTCCAAGTCGTAGTAGAGACAGGAAGTCTGCTTGCCGCACTCGCGGTCCCACAGGACGCACGTGGAGTCGATGACGAAGCCGTAGAGGACCGGGCAGGGCATGAAGGCTGCGGACGACATCGGCGCATCAGAACAGGCCTCGTCGGGGGGTGTAACCACCGTGACATCATCCTACTTACCCAGGACCCGGAAGAGCATGTACTGGATGCCCACCGCCAAAGACTTGTCCCGCGCCGAGACCGTCCTGTACGCACGCTCACGCAAACACAGACGCGCCAAACACACACGCAGGGTAAGCGGCCGCGCCGACGGAGGTTTGGCCGCCCGTTGTGGAACCTCCGTGCCTGAGGATGATGACAAAGGACGGCGTCTGGCACAAGGACGCCGTGAGACAGGTGGCGGCCATCAGGACCACAAAAGGCCAAAGGAGGTGGCCGCACCGGCCGCCGCAGGTTCCGGGCGCGGCCCAGCCGCCGGCCCCGCCCACGCAGCCGCACTCTGTGAAGTTCTGCACGGAAACACACGCGAAGGTTTTTCCCGCGGCGGCGACGATAAGGCGTCGGGCGCGGCGAGCGCATCGGTCCTTACCGTGACTTTGTTGGCGCCGTCCGTTTCCATGGCGATGCAGCCGGCGCGACACGGGGACGTGAACTCGACCCCGTCGGACCCGCACACCGGATGGAACAGATCCTGGGCGCACCGACACGTCGAAGCGCACCGCGTGGCCGCACGCCTGACGTGCACGCACACCCACATAGACGCGCTTGCAGTTTTGACTTTTTGCGTTGAGCTGCGTGCGGGTCGCGGTGCCGTTACCGAGCGGGGAAGACCCCGTCCACCGTCTGCGTGGGGCAGCCCAAGAGGATCAGCGGGAAGGCGCAGCAAAGGCTGAGCAAGATGGCGGCGGCGCAGAGCTTGCTGGCCCCGCCCACACCGAGAGCCCGGCGCCGCATTAGGACGCCGCCCGACACGGTTCCCAACACGGCCAGAGGGATGCTCACGCCGCCTTGGTGGAAGGGCCAGAAAATGGGTTGGCACACCTGCACGTGATCTGGCACATCCACATGCATGCACGCACGCACGCACGCACGCATGCACGCAAACACGTCCGCAGGCACTCACACACACACACACACAAACAGACACACTGCTGGCACCGATCATCACGTTGGAGAAGTCTGCCGTCTGGCTGAACTGCTTCTCGATGAACTTGGCCATGAAGGTGGCGAGGCCGGCCACCATGGCGGAAAGGTTGACCTGCGCCAGGACCACCAGCAGGTAGACGGGACTCCGCAGGGTCCGACACAACATGGCGGGAAAGCCTAAAGGAGACACGCCCACGATCAGACAAGAGCGGCGCTGACGGGAAGTAGGACAGGAAGCAGACGCTGACTTTTAAGGAAGTGAAGAAAGCTGACTTCCTGGAAAATGTCCGGCGGC
This sequence comes from Hippocampus comes, assembly GCF_001891065.2. Lineage (NCBI taxonomy): Eukaryota > Metazoa > Chordata > Actinopteri > Syngnathiformes > Syngnathidae > Hippocampus > Hippocampus comes. The sequence continues at coordinate 310,094 of NW_017804842.1, forward strand.
CGCTTTTCGTCTGCTTCCGACTCTTCCTGCGCAAACACGGCAACTTGACGGCGCGAAGGCCTCGTGACACGACAACGGCGCCGCGCCGGCAGCGTCCGCCTGACCTCCGGCGCCATGCTCCGGGGGAAGAAGAAGTACGGCAGCGCCGCCACGAAGAGAAGGCACGACGCCACCAGGAAGCCCAGCCACCAGGCGCCCACCCAGCGCAGGTCGCCGCGATCCAGCTCCACCTCATCTGACACAAACACACACAAACACGGTACATACGGAGCGTAC
>NW_017804842.1:311885-336817 GCF_001891065.2 Hippocampus comes
AGCCCCCATTTGGGTTTGGGCAAATTCACTGAAGGGCTGCTTTAACAAAATCGGGCGGACGTGACTTTTCATAACAGGATGTGCTTATTGTAATCATTGCATTCAGACCACCGTTATCAATTGTTACCTTGACGCTGCCGAAGACATTCCTGATCCTCGCCTCCATGACGACCGATGACGCGCAAGGGAGGCGTCACGTCAAAACCTGTCCGCACGTCCGTCACACGCCCATCGAGAAGACAGAAGGCCACGCAGGTCATTAAGGCGGGAAGACAGCAGCCTGTCACTGGTGGAATGCGAGCATGCACTCTGTTGCTCCACCTTGCAGCCCAGCGCGAGTAAGTTGAGGGAGCGTTGGCGCGCTCGATAGCAATGCAGCGTGCGCACGCAACAGTGAGAGCGGCGCAAAAGTTTGCAGCGCCTTCGTCAAGATCACCGTCACGCGGCTGCATTGAGGAGCTCCAGAAAAAAACGCGAAAATCGCAGAGACTCACCGCGGTGTTGGTGGCGATGATGATGTTGAAGAGGATCAGCTTGTTCCCGTAAAGACGGCGAGGACAGCTGAGGGAGGGGAGGAGGAGGAGGCGCCTCGTGGAATTTGTACCTTCAAGCCCGAGCGAGAGGGGGGCAGGAAGTTGGACGAGTGAGCGCATGTCAAATGTTACAAAGTCAAGTCAACAACAAGCGCCGGAATGTTCCCCCGGAGAGGAACCAGCAAGCTCATGGCCATCGGTTTCATTCAAGCAACAAAAGTAGCAGAGCGAAGGTCACGTGACCAAACAAACGGGACATCGGGTCACATTATGGTGACATCAGACAGGTCACGTCGCCACACCGACGTGACATCATAGCGGTCACGTGACTGCACAGACATGACATCATCGAGGTCACGAGGTCAAGGTCACGTCACAACGCCGACATGTCGCGATGGCGGTCACGCGACCGCAGAAGCGTGACGTGAATGGCACAGGGCGACACAAACACAACACGATCAGGCTCAGGTGACCACCCCGACACGGCGTGATGAAATCCGCGTGACCACGCGTGACGCGATGGCGATCGCCTTACCTGCGGCTTCACCTTTTTGGTTTGGGTTTTTTGATAGGAGAAGTCCGGCAGGGCGGCGAGAAGCGATTGGCACGCCAACTTTACTGGCGACGGTCATCTCGCCGGACGGGCCGGAACTCTTCCGGGTCTGCGTTAGCGTTAGCATTGATGCTAATTGTAAATTTTCTGAAAGTGTTGTGGCAGCGTGAGAAGAAACACAGCTCAAAAAGTCCGAATGTGAAACGTTTGCTGCAGCAAGTCACGGGGTAAGCGCGGAGGATTCCCCGACTTCGGAACCCCAAACGTTTGCGAAGGAGCGCGCGTGTGACATGCAACACGCCTACGGAGCGTTCTTCGAGACGGGTAAGAAACCATCAGGAAGTTGGGGGTGAGGGGGATGTGGTTTTAATGTGTCACGCGACTTGTCGATACATTTGGCAGCGATCAACACAGCAACACAGAGACGGCGCGCGTCAGACGGCCTTCCCCAGGATGAGGAGGCTCATGATGAAGACCATGAGGAAGAAGAGCCACATGAAGAAGCGATCCATGACCTTGGCCAGCTTCTTCCATTCTCCCATGCGCAGCTGGGCGGCACGTTGGTCCTGGTAGGCGTTGGCGATGTACTCCACGTTGCGGCGCAGCCCTTGGTGATGGTGGCACGCGCACGCCTCCTTCCGGTTCTCCGCCGCGCCTCCTCCCGACCGCTGGCCGTCCGCGGCGTCTCCGCCCTCGTCCAGGGCGACCGAGGCCTCGTCCTTCCGCGCGCTCGTGTCGCCCCCCCGCGCTTCCCCGTTGCACTTGCCGCCGTCTGATTCCGGCCGCTTGCGGGAGGCCGGCCCGCCCGGGCGCTCGTCCGCCGGCTCGTACACGAAGCACACGCGGGCCAAATATTTGAGGATGAAGCGCTCGGCCCAAGCCGGCACGGGCCGTCCCTCGGGGCCGCAGTGGTGGATGTTCATGATGAAAATGGTGAGGGCCGTCGACGCAGTCACCATCGTCATGGTGGCGATGTAGTACTTTCCTGCCCGGCGACACACGACAATCAGTATTCTTAGGTTTTTTTTCTTCAGAATGCATCTGAGGTCACTACGGGACTGATGAAAAACATCAGGATTAATTTTTTTTAAACATATGAAACATGGTGAGAGGTATGTTCAAGTGAGGGGAGGGGCTTCACTTCATCAAGCCATGGCCTTGTCTAATACTAATAAGACTGTCGCAATGAGTACAAACTGCCCTCCTGTGGCAAACAGACGATGGCAAAGCTTTTTGCAGCAGGTCAACGCAGACTCACCGATGAGCGGGACGCTCTCGGACGGCGGCATGCTCTCGGCCACCAGCAGCTGGAAGACGGTGAGGGCCAGCAGCACGGTGACCCCCAGTGACACCTTCTCTCCGGAGTCAGCCGGCAGGTAGAAGCCCAGCGGGGCCAGGAAGGAGATCATCATGCAGGGAAGGAGCAGGTTGAAGATGTAGAAGGAGGACCTCCGCTTCAGATGGAGGGTGAAGGTGATGTCCGGGTACGGATCCGAGCAGCACCCGTAAAGGATGACGTTTTTCTTGGCGGGCATGCCCAGGACCTGCCAGACAGAACAGCGACGCGGCGCTTCTCGGTCATCTGGGTTTGGGCCCCGTTTCCAAAGTGGAACGGACTCTTCTCGGAATCGCAAAGTTTCTCACCTCCCACTCCACGTTGTGGATGAAGTCCGCCAGGTCGGCGCTGTCCAAGGCGTTGAACAAGTCCATCTGGTTGCCGTTGTGAGTCCAGGAGCCAAAGGTGAGGTGACACTGCTGCACGTCGAAGGGGAAGAAGGCCACGTCCACCGAGCACGAGCTCTTGGTGATGGCCGGCTGGTCCCACATCACCTGACCGTCGTGTCTCAGGACCACGTTGGTCTCCATGGAGCTGGAGAACTCGTCGTCGGCGCTGCGGCGGTGGAGAAGAAAGACTTCAAGGGTCTGATGAACTTTGATGCCAAAATGTCAGGCGCCTAACTGCAGGTGGGCGTTTTGTCTGCCATCCACCAAGATTGCGGCGGAATCGGAAACAGGCAGAAGAGTGCCGCGCATCGTCCGAATTCCGCTGCGATTTTGCCAGATGTTGTTAGTAGGTCGGCTTCTCGAGTCTTCATTTTCATTGGTGAGAGCCCACCTGACCTTCCATCTCTGCTCACCACGCATACCACCACCCGCGCCCTCCGTTCCAGCACTTTCACCAAATCCGTTCTGCTTTTTCTCCCCCAAACGATTGCGCAGCTCCGCAACAAATAATAAAACCCACCTGTTGTACAGGACGATGTCGGGCCGCCACACGTAGCTGCTGGGGATGCGGATGGTGTCCAGCCCGTCGTAGTCGTCCTTCTTCCAGGCCAGGAAGGCGTCCATCCACACCTGCCGCACCCACAGGTAGGTTGTCAGGATCTGGTTCCTCTCGTCCTGGAGAACCACGCACACGCGCACGTACAGGGACATTAGCCTGAACAGAAGGGCGTTGGTGAGGGGGGGGGTGTCCAGTGTGTGCTTTGTGGTCACCATGTCGATGATCTGTGACAGCGTGACCTGCAGCGTCACGTTGATGACGTGGTCCGTGTCCGCCACTGGCCGCAGGGCGTTAGTGTAGTTGGTCAGCAAATCTTTCAGCAGCTTGTGAGCGTAGCGGCCGTGTGCTGACTGACATGCTGCGCGCACACGCACACACACACACACACACACACACAACATGATGTCACAATGATAAAAAGGGTCATGGTGGAAATCCTTGCCTCAGGTTTAAAACCATCTCACGGGACATTTTCCACCTCTCGGGACTACAGCCTTTTCTCTTTCGGAAGGAGAAATTCTCTTAAGACTCGAACCTTTTCTGAGGTCTTAATTTCTCTTGGAATTGGTATCAACTGTCAGAACATCAAATAGTTTGGTCATCAATCATTTAATCAGTGGTATGTGGCACGTGTGTGTGTGTGTGTGTGTGTGTGTGTGTGTGTGTGTGTGTGTGTGTGTGTGTGTGTGTGTGTGTGTGTGTGATGCTATCACGTGGAGATGCCGATCGTGGTTGCACATACAAGGCAGCGGCTAGCTCATTTCAAGGACCTTCAGATAAATTATGACAAGTGACTCCCGGTCGTTAGCGCCTCATGTACAAACATGGACATTAGGTCGGCCACGTGCGCCACAATTCCTGTGGTCCGCGAAAGACACAAAATCAAATGTTTTCATTTCATCGTATTGTTTTTCTTTTCTGCAGGGAATGCGTGGAATTAGAAGAAAACGGATTGTAGTTAACGAACAGCTCGTTAGCCTCTGCGGTCTCTCGCCATGTTGATAAAAAATAATTACAGATCAAGTTCGTCTAAAAATTGGACAGACTTTGGGAAGGTCAATTATACTGAACAAAATGTGCCCTAAAATTGATCCTTGAGGGACCCCTACACTGGGACTTGCAAATGGTGTTTATTTTATTGCTCACGTGAAGAAGGAAAAGTTGTTCACAATAAAAGGAAAGTTTGTCTTACCGGGAAGAAAGAGGAGAAGAAACGCAACGAAGCAGCCACGCGCCATCTTCATCGTCAAACTTATTTTCTTCCTCTTGGTTGCCAGGACGAGTGCTGCCGTGAGAGAGAATGAGTCGCTGATGTATGAGGAGGTTGCGTGCTTTCTCCTCCTCCTCCTCCTCCCGCCAATGGCGAGAAGGTCCAGCGTGAACTGAAGAAAAGAGGAAGAATTCAACCGGTAATATTTTGTGGTAACACGCATCAGGAGCTGTTTGAAACCTCAACGCCACACGCCGTCCTCTTGACGCCCCATTTGACCCTCGACCTCTGACGCTCTGGTACACAAGCCATCCAGGGCCCAACAGAACACAAGAAAACACAATCGAGCAAGATAGAAGACGACAAAAGACGGCACAGAACATAAATTGCCAATACAACACAAAAAGAAGCAAAATAGGAATGAACAAGGCGTCCAGTGGAGCAGAGGGCAGTCTTCAGGGGGGCTTGAACTCACAACCCCTGCTGCCTGCGCAAGGTGACCTTCATCTTTGGGCCATCCTCCTTCAAATTAACCCGAAAGAGTAAACTTTGTAAAGTAGAGATTAAGGGATTAGTGGGAAATGGATTGACACACACTGGGGCACTTAAAAAAAAAATAAAATAAAAATTACTTTTCGGCGTTATGGATACTAGCTCCCTCTAGTGGTATTGTTTTTTTTTTTAAATTTAATTGTCATGTCCAACACATTTAAATCGATTCACCACGGAAAAGGTGTTTTTATTTTCCCCTTTTTAAGCACAGGGGTCAGTGTTCAAAGTGCGGCTCACGTCAGAGTGGCGTTCAATGAAATGGAAGACGACAATGCAAGTGCATTTGAACGTTGTCCTGTTGGCGATACCTGGTGGAAAAAGTTGCTTCAACTTGTTCCGTCTCAAAAGACCCAACATCATCTTGGTCGTCAGCAACACCTTTTCCCGATACCGCACCGTTCACATCGGCCTGGATCGTGGCGCAAAATGACAACGCATCTTTGGTGCAATCTGGTGGACAATCGTTGCAACTATATGTTAAAAGAAAGCCTCACATAAACTTGATTTCACACAAATATAAAGAGAAAACAAAAATCATTCATTTGTTATTATGAAAATCCAGCAATATATGTATTTATTTTTTAATCCACGATGACTGTGATTATGTCATTACAGTAAGTAAGGTGAAGTGTAAGCAAGATTTCAAAACATTTTTCTTTTTTTTACAGAGTACAGCCGAGTGTGAATTTGGGGTTTCACTTCGTTACGCAGAGAGAGAGAGAGAGCGCACGCTTTGGTTGAAGATCTTTTTAAATATACATTTACTTGCCTTTTATTTTAGGAGGTGTGTTAGAAAAGTTGAAGGGGAGTTCACTCTTTCTACTGTGGAGCAACCCCCCCCCTCCCCCCAAAAAAGACAAAAATCTAACTAAGCTACAAAAGAGCGAGGGTGACTCATTTGAAAGTGGCAAAGATTTGTGTGAGAGGAGTCTGGAGCTCGTGCAGACCAGATGCGATGCTAATCCTCATCCTCCTGGCCAACCTTGGAGGTGAGTCAAGGTTAATTGAGCGGGGAGAGGCTCAGGTGGGCGGGGCCAAAGAGGGACTCTGTGTGTTCAGTCCCAAAAAGCAGCAAGTCAGAGAAAATATGATTACTATGCTTGCTTTTAAAGTCCCCTCCCCACCCCCCAAAAAAAGACAAATTGTGTTTGTCCAACATAATTTTAAGCCCCAAAAATAATTTTTCAATGTATCCAAGGAAAATAAAAAAAGATTCCAGCATTCGCCCAGAAGTCACCAAGGTCACCTTCTGTATCTCTCATGCTCTCCCCGTCTTCTCTCGGAATCTCCCCGTCTTTTCTCCTCATGTCCTTTTTTTCTCTGGTCATCTTCCCTTCTTCTCTCCTCGTCTCGTCGCCTCCCCTCCTCTCCTCTCCATCTGTCCTTCTCGACCGGCGCCCTCCTCTGGTCATACTTGTCGTAGGCAGCGTCCTCCTTCTCCTCTTTCACTCTCACAGCAGCAGGATGAGGAGAAGCAGAGGACGACGATGACGACGCTCGGCTCGCTTTCTTCTTCTCTTTCTTTTTCTCCTTCTTCTCTTTCTTCTTCTTCTTCTCTTTCTTATCTACAGGAGGAGAAGGTTGCAGCGATGACAATCATGTCAGGCACACACACACACGCGCACACGTGCATCAAGAGGATGTGAGCTCACCTTTCTTGCTCTTTTTCACGGGGATGACGTCATCGTTTTGCGACAAGGAGGACGGGGAGGCAGGCGGGGCGTTGGTGATGGAGGGAGCGCATCCCTCCTCCCTCAGGCGCCGTGTCACATCATCGATATCTTCGTGGTCTTTGGGGGGGCGGTAGTCCCGGACGTGGTCCACGCGGATGGTGCGACCTTTGATCTGGCATGGGACCACAAAGTGGGCTTGGTCACTTCTTGACTTGATCCACTCAGGTGACAGTGGCCCCTTCGACTTACAAATTTAATTGGTTCCATGGCCTGGCTGGTACATCAATGACTGAATATTATTTTTTTTAAAAAATGCTTGCTGAAAATTGTTTTCTAGATTGTCAGCCATCCAGGTCAAAGTGTGCTGCAAAGGTTGAATCGAGCAAGCTAGACTAAACTTGGCTAATTATGATATTGGGGAAATGATTTGCTCTTAATATCCCCAGAATGGCATTTTTTGTGAAAATCTGGCCCTGCCCTAATGTTAATGCTGCTGTGGTGTCACCTTGATTCCGTTGAAATTGTCCACCGCTAAGATGGTGCTCCTCTGGTCCTCGTAACACAGGAAGCAGAAGCCTTTGGACTTGCCCGTCTTCTTGTCTCGCACCAGATTGATGTTGACGATCTCGCCGTACCTGGCGGGACAAAACAGTCCAAGTGAGTCTCGGCGCGGGATCTAAAAACAATACCATAAGACAGCATGGAACGTACTGCGAGAAGACGCAGATGATGTCGCCTTCACTCAGCTCGTAAGGGAAACCTCCTGCAGGGGAAAAAGAAGATGGTGAACCCGACTTCATCATCATCATCATCATCATCTTGGTCTTCTTACCTATGAATACCCAGGCGCTGTCCTTGTACTCGCTGTGCCATGAAGCCTTCTCGTTGATCCCCAGGTTAGCTTCCCGCTCGTTGAGCTCGTTGATAAGCTTCACTTTGGTCAACGGACTGAGACACACACCAAAACAAATACAATAAAATACACAAAATGATACTTTCGCCCCCAACAATTCACCCTAAAAGTTCTGCGCAAGCCAAACACTGTACTGCCATTTCGCTTCCTATTATTCTTATGATGATTATTTTCATTTTAGCTGTGTTTCTAGACAACGATATTGAAGAAAACGTGTGAGCGATACGAGCAGAAGTCAGAAATGATTATCAAACTCTTTATTTGATGATTTATCTCATCGACACGTGTCCTTTTTAACATTTTATGATGGAGCTCTTTACAAGTCAACTGCCGTCCACCTTGTTCATAGCCACGTTAGCTGTTAGCAGCGGCAGGCCGGTAAAAAAGGAGAACGTGCGAACAATAAAACGCGACAACGAAAAGGTCAACAGACACGAACCACGCACACATAGCTATTTGCATATTATTAATATGAATTACAGAAAAGAGGAATGGGAAAAACTCACTTCATTGTAAAAATGTTTGGAGTTCTCTCCCAGACAAAAAGACAAAAAATACTTCCGGGTCAAGGTTCGTGCTTCTACTTCCACCTGCTGATTGGAGGTCTGTACTGTTATTACCGTTCACGTTTTCCAATTCTATGCACTGAGAGACCTCCAAATAAGCGTTGGTTAGAATATAATGTGAAAATGTATCGCTCCTTTTACGATAAGCTCACACAAACTAATTCGGTGAAACCATAAAAATGAAACCAGTGAGCGGTCCGCCTGGTCGGTAGGCGGTGCTGTGCACTGTGACGACGAAACGCTTTGTCAACAACAAGCTCGAAGCTACTGTACGTTGAACATTCAAAATCCACTACATCGGACGCAACGCTTTTGAAATTGCTTACTTGCGTTCGCATTTGGATGTGTTTTTTTATCGGATATTGCTCGAGTTATGAATTAATGTTTATAATGTGAAAATAATAAAATATTGACGTCTCGTTCAAAACACGAAGTGAGATCCAATGGCTTGACATAATTTCATTGACAGATTTCATTTTTTTGACAAGCCTGAAGACGGTAAGTGAAGCACGCAAACCGATGGAGATAAACATTACATTTATGCTGTACTTTTTTTTTTTTGTGCGTGTGTTTCAGCCCCAGGATGATTGCGCAGGTCTTCATCTTGTCCTCGAAAGGCGACCGCCTCGTCTACAAAGACTGTATCCTTCAAACCAGGGGACTTACTATATGAGGCACTGAGAACTCATGTTTTGGTCATTCTGTTGAACGATTTAAAGTTTCTGATCCACTTATCCCCACAAGGGTCGCGGGGTGTGGGGGTCCCTCAACTAGTTGCCAGCCAATCGCAGGGCACACACCCAGGGACAAATTAGACTGTTCCATTCACCTGCACATTTGTCAACTTGACTCCGCACCCATCCGGCAGTCCGGGGAGACATCGGGAGTGACGCTGTTGGCCTTTTTTATGACAAAGTGACGGCGCTGACTGGAGACCAGCCTCCTGTTGTCATGGTAACCTGCAGTGTGTACACTTGTCCATGTGTGCGTTCACTTTCACTTGCATGTGTGCCCGCTCTTGTCCCCAGACGCACAGAAACGTCCACTTTGTGCACGTGTGGCAGGGAGGACTGTACCTGGTCGCCACCACCATCGCGGCAGACTCGTCCCCCTTTGCCATCATCGACTTCCTCAACAGGTGCGGCGCATCACCGTGGCAACCGTGACATAGGCGGGCACAGGATGTGACAGCGTGTGTGCGTGCGTTGGCAGGTTGGCTGCGCTCATCAAAGATTACTGCGGTGCTCTGTCGGAGAAGACGGTGCAGATGAACTTTGCGCTCATCTATGAACTTCTGGATGAGATGCTGGTGTGTCATATATACTGTATCTACACACACACACACCTATCTATATAGATAGATAGATAGATATACACAGTACAGTTCATCTTTATTTATATATTGTAGTGCTTTCACAACACCTGCAGATCGAACAAGCTGGAACATTTATCAGAAAAAATAACGAACACCATAGAACACATAAAATGAAATATTGACAATCGTGTCAAACATCTGTCGTCAAAACTGAGCAAAAGCGTCTATTTGTTTGCAGGATTACGGCTATGTGCAGTCCACGTCATGTGACGTCCTGAAGAACTTCATCCAGACGGAGGCGCTGTCATCGCGACCCTTCAGCCTGTTGGACCTCGCCAACGTGGGGCTGGTGCGGGGCCGCCGCTGACACGTACGTCGCCGCCCGCTCGACCTCCTCCATGACCTCCGCGTTCTTGTCCCGCCGCAGTTTGGAGCCGACACGCAACAGAGCAAAGTGGCGCCCAGTTCTGCCGCCACCAGGCCTCTGCAGGTACTGCATCGCGGAACCTCCAAAACACGTTTGGAAATGGCAAGATTTGATTTTAGGTCCCAGCCCTACCTCCGTGTGTGTCCAGGGAGGGAAAAGTGAGATCTTTGTGGACGTCATTGAGAGGATGTCCGTTGTCATGAGCACCAGCGTGAGTAGGATCGACAGCGCGGCGGAGGCGGGGCCTGAACGGGTGCACTGAGTGCGCTGTGTGCAGGGCGTGCTGATGAAGGCGGAGGTGGAGGGTGAGGTCAAGGTCAAGTGCTTCCTGCCCAGCTGCTCGGGTGAGTCGAGCGACGGAGTACGAGAGAATGTCAAAAACGTTTTTGCTGATAGCAACCTGAAAAAAACGTGATCAAATTGTGCCGCCACATAGAAAAAAAAAAATCTAAATGTATCGATCCGAGGCATTTTCTCGTAGCTAATAATTATGCTAGCCTGTAATCATCTACTTAAATTGTGTACTTGAGTTGGCGATTGGCGCTATGCAAATCGGGCAGGGTGGACTTGACTTGGGTTGGTGTCGAGGGTTGGGGGTCTCTGTGGCTTTTCGTAATGTCCAGCGGGGGTCCCCTCACGCCACGTTGCTCTGCGGCAGAGATTCGCATCGGCCTCAACGAGGACTTGAGCGTCGGCGGCTCACATCTCGCAGGTCAGCTGGCCCGCCGCCCTACAAAATAAAAGCGCTGGAGCCGAGCAAAGAGGAAACGCGCTGAGGCAATTTCCCCGGGTCCAGGTTACGGCGCGGCAGTCCGCGTGGACGAGTGCAGCTTCCACCCAGCCGTCCGACTGGATGACTTTGAGGCTCACCGCATCCTGCGAATCAGCCCCGGCCAGGGCGAGGTAAGGCCCGCCCAGGCTCGAGCGTGATTGGCCGCTCTTGCCGGGGACAAGGGTGGTGGCCTCAACATGTTGACCTTCGTCCCGCTCCCGAAAGCAAAGCGTCATGCAGTACCGACTGGCTGACCGACTGCCCTTGGCCCCGCCCTTCCGACTCTTTCCCGCCATCGAGAAGGACGCCGCCGGAAGGTAACCGACTCACTCGGCAGAGCTCCTCAGGGGAGGTAAGAGGAGGCACGTGCCGGATGCCGCCCCCTAGTGTCAGAGTGAAGACGGACAGGAAGGAGAGGGAGGTTAGGTTCTGCGCTGACGGCCACTTCCTGTTGTTTTCTCTCATGCGCCGCGTTTGTCTCGCAGGCTGCTGATGTTCTTCAAGCTACGCTGCGACCTGCCGCCAAAAAGGTCACTTCCTGTCACATGGCATAAACACGCGGGTGCACAAATGCAAACACACATACACATAGACACACGCACACATGCTCGCTCACGCCAAGTCAAATGTGACCTCACTCGCAAACACCTGCGCACTACGGCACACCGACGCACACGTACCGAGATATACACATGCACACGGACGCCCGCACGCGCATGCATGCCGACACAAAAAAAAAAAAACACACACACACACACGGGCGCGCACACCCCGGACACGAACAGGCACCGAGACACGTTTGGACAACTCTGCGGCCACGCACAGTCTCAGATGCTTGTTGTGTTGACACGGCGACGTTGTGTGCGTGCAGCTCGGCGGTCAACGTGAGCGCCAGCATCCGCGTTCCCAACGGTTGCATCAGGTAAGCAAATTTGCTCCGATTTGAATGAGGCCATAACATTTGAATGACAGGTGCTGTCAATGAAAAAGCCCCCCGCACGCGCGAGGCCGCTCATGAGCAACAACACGCATCGTTTTCATAGAAACCGGAAGGCTAAACCGGAATGGAAACCCACTTGATTTTGTTTTTTCTCACGACAATTCTCATTTCCTTTGATTTTTCCGGTCAGATTTGTTTCTTTTTTCTGAGCAAAAATGAACTTCTCTCAGTCAGTCTGCTTTCGTGGAGGACTGCAGGACTGGGCCAATATTTACTAAATGAGAGGCTGAAATCCGAAGGTTTGGACAATTTGACGTCGAAACGATTCATCAATTATCAAAGCGGTTGTTGGTGAATTTCGTCATTCATTAATCGATTAACAGTTGCACCTGTAGCCCAAATCAAAGGGAAGTCAATTGGAGAATCGGCCATTCCTACTCAAGGCTAATCATCAAGGCTAAGATATTCCGCTTCAACTTCATGCCTGATCGTGCCACTTCCTGTCAGTTTGTCGCAGGAACTCAGCAGTCCCGATCAGAGTGCCGAGCTGCAGCCGCAAAACCGAGCCGTCGTCTGGAAAGTTCCGCGCTTCCCCGGGGGAACGCAGCTCTCCGCCGTCTTCAAGGTACGCAAAAGCGCAGCGATAACTACGCCGTCGCCCGAGCGGAGCGATAAAGGGGGACTGCGATTATTGGACGGGGCAAACGACCAAACACACAAATGAAAAATGACAACACTTTGTTGACACCATTTGTGTTTTTTCACCCACTCACTGCTTTTGTTCATTTTTTTTCTCAAAAAAAATTTATGTTAATATGGTCACGTTCGATCTTGTTGTATCGGCATCGTTTTCCCCCAGCTGGACATTCCCGCCCTAAGCTCCGCCTCCATGATGGAGGTGGGTCCCGTGTGTTTGACCTTCGAGCTGCCCAAGGTCACGGCCAGCGGCCTCCACGTGCGTTTCCTGCGCCTGGTGCCCACGCAACATCGCGGCCCCACCCAGCGCTGGGTGCGCTACGTCACGCACTCGGACTCGTACGCTATCCGCATCTGAGGTGGCGGCAGCGCTCCCGCAGGCGGCGGACGGAACTGATTTCTTTTGCGTTGCAAACACGACGACATCATGATGTGGTGATGAGATGATGTCACCACAATAAAGAATGATTTTTAATTTCAATTCATTATACTGTATTGCGTAGGACTTTTGTGTTTACTTTTTAACATAAAGAAATATTAGCACTACTACACCACACGAGACCCTACAATACTCAGACAGTACTTGACCTCACACTATAGTACTCAATGGGAAAACCCAGTACAACACTATACTAATCAGTACAACGTGGCACATTGCTTTATATGAGTACTGCACTCCATTCTTATCGATACTATATGATGCACCACACAATGCTATACTACAATTACCATGACACTACAATATGCCGCGCTACACAGCACATCGCACACTACCGTGTTACACACTGCAGTTTTTGTGACGCACAGTACTAAGCAATTCATGAACATGACATAACCAAATGCTTAATTGCATACATTACTACACATTACGAGAAATACACCACAATGCATTGTACACGATCGTGCACAAGACCAGACGCTATTTACACACTATTCATTACACTTGGACATACTACTTTTCACCACAAAGTCCAATACAAAACTGCTCAACGGAACACGACATTACACACAGCACTAAACCACACACACACACGACAGTATTTATTACACACCACTACACCACACTAGACACGACAATAACTGCTTGACACTACATCGCTACTTCGCAGAGACGAGCAACCAAATTGACCGAATGAGTCAAACTTGTTTTGTGGTGGCCGGAACGGATTAATTGCATTCCCATTCATTTCAATCGGGGAAATAAGAGCTGAGTGTTTTGAGATACGGGCGCTGTCACGAAACCAATGAGTGTCGTATCTCGAGGCGCCTCCACACGACTTTGCATTCTACGGCACGCGCACGCAAATTCGTCACGGAGAGACGTCGTGTGCGTGCGTGCGAGCGTCGCGTTTGACGCAACGTGATCATCTGCAGCCGCGGCACGCACGCGCGCTCACACAAGAGCGGCGAGCGAAGCAGGCAAATAGCGCTGCAGCCCTCGCGGAAGTGGCAGCGAGCTGAGGAGGCGCTCCGCGAAATTAGCATACCCGCTTAGCGGTTCGCCGAGGCGGATGGAAGGTTGAACGCCGCCCGCTGGCACCTCCCCCCTTCCCAAAAAAAAACAAAAAAAAAACAACAATAACCTAAGTCCTTTCTAGCCCAACGACACAAGCAACCGAGTCCGGGCTCGTCTCTTCCGGCCCTTCTTGACGTCCGCCAGCCGCGGAGATGGGCGACAAGGCGGGTACGAGGTGAGCGAACGCGCTAGCCTCCGCGGGCTAGTTAGCATCACGCCGTTGGCCCGAATGGGTGCTCGTCATGCCGTGGCGGCGATCTGCGCGTCTAAGTCGTGACTCTTTTCGACTCAAAGAGGCTATCGCTGGTGGTGGGTTTTATTTATTTTTTTGGTGTTTTTTTTTTTTTTTTTTTTTTTTTTTTTGGGGGGGGTGGGGGGCCCCCGCGGGGGGGGGGGCGCGGCGCGCGCAGCAGGGTGGGGTTAACTAGCGGGCTAGCTACTAGCCCCAGCTGTGTCTCCGCTACGGTCGCAGAACACGTCTTGATTTTTCGTCGTTGTAGTCGCAATTCCCATTAAAGCTGCTCATTTTTTACGCAAGGTCGCAGGTATCGTGAAACAAAAATACACGGTGCGCGTTTTCAGCGTCGTTCGTGTTATCCGCGATGCATGATTTGAAGCAAATCCCCCAAGGTGGATGTTGAACAACATCTGTTATTTTGAGCGAGGTCAAATAAAGCGGATAGAAATATAGCCTCTGAATGTTTGTTTCTGAACGTACGTGTGCGTTTTCACGCCGACGAATGAGCTTTCCAATGGGAAAACGTGCTGTAAATTGTTGCGTTTTAAGTGTGCAGATTGCCATTATTTTTTTTCTAAAGACGCTCGAAACGTCGGAGACACCCGGCGGCATGTTTGCTGTTTTAATATTGGTTTTTACGTCTCATTGGAATAAATTCACCTGCTCCACCCGCTGTGTCAGCATACGGCGCGCGTGCGTGCGCGACAGGTGAATCATCGCACCTCGTGCCAGAAATCGTTATAACAATGTTGATAAAGTGAAAAATATTTCTACAAGTGTATGTTAAAAAAAAAAAAAAAAAAGCTAATTCCTGTGTTGTGACACTTCTGCTTTGACACGCAGCTACTTCCTGTTTGGTGTGAGAAAGGAAGTGATTAGCCGTTTTGACAACACTCGTGCATTGGCTCCATCCCCTGACAAATCCCCTAAAGTCGAAAAGTGACTTCCCGTTTCAAGAAAATCCGTCCTGTTAGCTCACGGGTGAAGTCGGCAGAGCGACATCTCCTCACCTGATGTTGTGACTTCCTGTTCCGCTGGGACACTTCCTGTCAAATGACCAGACACTGATTCTTCTTCCTCCTCCTCCTCTTTTAGAGTCTTCAAGAAATCCAGTCCAAACTGTAAGGTGAGCCCAAGCTTACGACAGGGTTGTAGACGCTGTAGAAGGTAACTTGTTGGTTCTCACCGGAGGGTCTCGATCAGGCTGTGGAAGGCAATTTAGAAGGTTTGAGAAGCTCAAGGTCGGGGGTGCCCAAGTCCGGGCCTCGAGAGGCCCGATCCAGCCTGTTTTGGATGTCTCCCATCAGCTCATCGGCAAGCTTTGCAGAAGCCAGAGAACGTTCCCGTTCATTTGAATGGCCTGTGTTGGAGACGTCTCAACCAGGCCGGATGGGGGGCTTCCGAGGACCGTGCTTGGGCACCCTTCCTACCGGAAGGTGATCAGTAGGTTCTGGAAAGCAAAGGTGTGTCGAAGGCGACGAGGCCTTGGAAGGATTTTGAAGGTTGAATGAAAGCTTCTACAAAATTTGGCGTGAGGTCAATCACAGTGCAAATAAGCTCACTCGAGGGTTCGAGAATGTGAATGCGTCACAGTTGCGGTCTGGTGTGGGCAGGTGACGGTCTACCTGGGCAAGCGGGACTTTGTGGACCACCTGGACCATGTGGATCCAGTAGGTGAGTCAGATGCTCCGTCACGTGACCTTCCTCCTGCTCGGGTCTGCCGCTCGTCACCACAGCCGTCGCCGTTTTGTCTCCGTGTGGACAGACGGTGTCATCCTGGTGGATCCCGAGTACCTGAAGGACAGGAAAGGTAGGACGCTATTTTCAAATTCTTCTTCCTAGCGCTCTGCTCACGCTTCCTGTCTTTCCCGCACGTAGTTTTCGTCACGCTGACCTGCGCGTTCCGTTATGGCCGCGAGGACTTGGACGTGCTGGGTCTGTCCTTCCGCAAGGACCTGTACATCTCCACCTTCCAGGTCGCCGCCACTCGGTCACGCTCGCCGGCCGCCCAAGATCCGCCGCACTCACGTGATGTCACTTCCTGTTACAGGCCTTCCCGCCCGTCCCCGAAGAGCGCAAAGCCAACAGTCGACTGCAGGAGCGGCTCCTCAAGAAGTTGGGGCAGCACGCGCACCCTTTCTACTTCACTGTGAGTGCGCACGCCCACACACACACACACACACACACACACACACACACACACACACACACACACACACACAGTTGGCTTGGTGCCATGATGGCGTCACTGACAAGGTGCCACATGGTGTGTGCGTGCGCGCGTGTGTGAAGCAGTCACTAAAGTGCGTGTCTGAGGGGGTTTGTGTGCATGTGTGAAGTTGTCACAGAAGTGTGAGAGAGTTTGTGAGTGTGTGAGAAGGCATCCTTAAAGTGTGTGTGTGTGTGTGTGTGTGTGTGTGTGTGTTGTAGATCCCTCAGAACCTTCCGTGTTCCGTCACGCTGCAGCCCGGACCCGAAGACACCGGCAAGGTAAACTTGACAAGGTGGAAAGGTCACTTGATGGGGGCAAAAGGCAAACGTAGTGACATCACAAGTGGGCAGGGCATCAGAGGCTTTCCCCGGTACGACGAGCTTTGGAAAAGTGGAGCACAGTTGAGCTGGCGCAGGCACGACTGCGCTTTTGCTTTCTGACCCGATGAATCAATCATGGGATCAATTCTTCCCAAATGATCGGTGAACTCACATAGGTGTGGCTCGTGTGTGCACGCAGGCGTGCGGTGTGGACTTTGAGATCCGAGCATTCTGTGCCAAGAACATGGAGGAGAAGATCCACAAGAGGTGAGTGCTGAACTCGCTCACTCACTCAACTAAGTCACTCGCTCTCATTCACTCTGTCACTCACTCACCCGTGTTCGCTCACTCGCTCAGGCACTCCCTCCCTCACTTTTCTCTTATTCACTCACTCACTCACGCCGTCCTGAACCCCCCGCACCCCCCAACTCACTTCTGAACTGACTCCCGTCTCCCACTCCACGTGTGCGCACAGGAACTCTGTGCGTCTGGTGATCCGCAAGGTGCAGTACGCGCCGGAGAAGGCGGGGCCTCAGCCCATGGTGGAGACCACTCGCAGCTTCCTGATGTCAGACAGGTCGCTGCACTTGGAGGCTTCGCTGGACAAGGAGGTAGACAGACGCGCACTTTCGGAGTGAGGGAGAAAGCATGTTAAGTGACCAGTGTGTGCGGGTGTGTGTGCGCGCGTGCGCCAACCTGTCAGCTTTACTACCACGGCGAGCCCATCAGCGTCAACGTGCACGTGACCAACAACTCCACCAAGACCGTCAAGAGGGTCAAGATCTCAGGTCAGCCTCCACCGAGCACTTTTTCAAAATCTCTTTTGAGTTTTCAAATATTTCAGTAGTCAATTCTTCTTTTTTTTGGTGGGGGCGGGGGGGGGGTTCAACTTATCGAATTTTATCAAATGTTTTATTTCCTGGATTTATTTCTTGGATGCAGTCGCCGAATTATTGTTGCGCATTGACAGCAATTGCTATTTTGCCAGCGCTTTGGCGCCATCTTGTGGCAATTGAGTAAACCAAGCCGAGCTGTTTGTGGGCTGTCAGCCTGTTTCCAAAGTTTCCGTGGAAGTTGAGCAATGTTAATGTTGGGAAAACAAATGACAGGTTAGAATCAAAGCAAAAGTCCAAACTCGTCAGGTGCTTTTTCTATAAGCAAAGTGGGGAAAGGGGTGCGTGAGGGGCGGGGTGGGGTGGGGGGGGGTAGATAAAAATGTCATATCTGCGGTCGTATCGCCCGGCACTACCTTGACCCCGGATGTGCGTTCTGTGTGTCCTTGTCCCCGCAGTGCGCCAGTACGCTGACATCTGTTTGTTCAGCACGGCGCAGTACAAATGTCCCGTGGCGCAGCTGGAGGCCGAGTAAGTACACGTGAGCGGAAAACGTCACCCCTAACTTGAGCGTCTCGGAGTACTTTACCAGTGCCCCAACGTACGGGTTTTTCCTGTTCTGAGCCAAATTCGGGCAAGAAACAAAAGGAACTCGTATCGCAAGGCCCCAAACGTACAAACCGAAAGCGCTAGCGAGGGGCCGCTTTGGGCCACAACTCAAGGCCAGACGCTCACGCGCAAGCTAATCGGCCAGTCGTGCGCCGGCCGCCGGCAAGGCCGCGCATGCAAACAATCGTCGCTTTTACGTAACGCGGTGCTGTTGCGCTTTCTCGGTGCGTTACGGGGGAGCTTTGAATTGACAGATGTGTTGTGCGTGTGCGCGTCAGCGACCAGGTGTCGTCCAGCTCGACATTCTGCAAAGTCTACACGCTGACGCCCACCCTGGACAAGAACCGCGAGAAGCGAGGCCTGGCGTTGGACGGGAAGCTCAAACACGAAGACACCAACCTGGCCTCCTCCACGATGTAACGTGCACGCCCGCCCGCCCACACACGCACGCACTTGATACTGATGTGTGTGTGTGTGTGTGCATGCGCGTGTCTTTCAGTGTCAAGGATGTGACCAACAAGGAGGTGCTGGGCATCCTGGTGTCTTACAGGGTCAAAGTCAAGCTGGTGGTCTCGCGTGGAGGGTACTGTATCACCTTGTGTGTGTGTGTGTGTGTGTGTGTGTGGTGTAACTAAGTCACTAAAATGTGCACACAGTCATTTAAGCGTGTGAGTAGTCATCGCAAAAGTTTGCTTGTGTGTGGGTGAAGGAAGTAGCGGCGGAAGTAATTGTGTGCGCGAGTGCGTGCACGCGCCTCCTCACCCCTCCCTCGCTTGTCCGTCACAGCGACGTGTCGGTGGAGCTGCCGTTCATCCTCATGCACCCGAAACCGGCGGAGCCGCCCGCGTCGCGCCCACAGTCGGGTGAGTGCGCGCGCGTGACCTCGAATCGCCAGCCGCGCAACTCGCTAACCTGTACGCGCGCGTGTGTGTGTGTTTGCGCCGGTCAGCCGTGCCAGAGTCGGACCCGCCCATCGACACCAACCTGATCGAGTTTGACACCAAGTGAGTACCTGCGCCAAGATGTCGTGTCGAGCACGTGCAGCGTGGCCATAAAGTCGATTCTCCTCAGCAGCGTCTCCCAGGACGACGACTTTGTCTTTGAGGACTTCGCCCGCCTGCGCCTCAAAGGGGTGGTGGACGACAAAGACGAGGACTGCTAGGAGCGGCCCGCCCGCTCCTCCACGCACGTCCGCGCACACACGTACACGCACACACGTATGCACAGGCACGTTACATTCCCCGGCGGAAGGACGGAGGGCGCCGAAAATTGGGCACCGCCTGGGTGATCCGCCGCGCCATCTTCTCCGCGTTTTGTTTTGATCGAAGGATCTTCACCGATGGGATTTCCCAGGTTCTTTGCGTATTGACAGCAAGTCGAGGTTTTCGTCGACCTTCCGCTTTTGAGCAAACGGCGCTCGGGGGGCCGCAAGGAGGTTTTCAGTCGCCTTGCGACATCGAAGGCCGGTCGAAAGCTTTCTTTGCCGCCACTGGTCACCGTTTGCTGAAAAAAAAAAAAAGGTAAGGGCGGTTGAGAACCTGCATTTGCTGTCAGATGGACAAAACGGGTTTCAACTGACCTCACCCTGAAAACTCCGAAGGTAAATTCAAACCACGCCTGAACTGTGAGGTGAATCACAACCCGTATTTGCTGTCAAAGTATCATTGATTGTCAAAACAGGTTTTCTTTGACCTTCCTTTTTTTTCTTCCTTGTAATAGTTGACCAGAAAAAAAAAAAAAAAATCAAACCTTTGTTTGCTGGGCTATTCAAAAAAGCGTAACACTGTCAGTTGAAGGATGTAAACAAAAAAAAGGAAGCTACAATACTTTTTAGTTTGGAAATCCTTTTGAATGTGCAGCATTTTTTTTTTTATCCCCGCAGCAATGATGGTGTCTTATACAGAATTGTTGATTTTCAAAAGGTGTTGATACCTGAAGGAGGGAGAGGAGTGGGGGGGGTCACCCGCCGTCCACATCACTTGCAACATTCCTGTGCCGCCGCCCCCCGCCACACATAATTCGAGCGGCCGGTGGCATTCTCCGCCTCAGTTCCCGTCTCAGCCTTTTCCATTTTGAAAGTTCCAAACATACATTTTCTTGAGTGCCATGATCCCATTCAGCCAGTAAGAAGTGTTTCCTGTGGCATCGATTGCATCATGGGTCAAAACAAACAATCAAATCAACACTTCAGCTTTTTTTTTTTTTGCGTCGTTTGCGTTGGATTTTTTTTTTGCTCCCTGCAATGGTTGGCCACGCCCCAAAATGGAAAGAGGCGGAGCATGTTCTTTGCAGTGCCGTGATTGGTCGTCGTGGTCGTTTTTAGTCGTGCATGTGCGCTAACTTTTTTGCGACGCGCGTGATGTGTCAAAACGTGTGCGCTAACTTTTTGCCACAAACAGGAAGTGACTTAAATGCTTGGTTATAATCATTCACATGGTTTATTTTATTTGAAATTGTTTTTAGGATTAAAGGTGAAAAACAAAACAAAAAGTCATTGTGTCGTCAATGCGGCAGAGCTTGAAAGTTTGTCTTGGTGCGGCAGCAGCAAAGAATGCCGAGTGCGATCGTGTGTGTGAGCGCGAGAGGGGACGTTTGTGTGCCCTGTTGCGTATTGTCACATGGCGTCGTAGTCGTCGTCATCCTGGTGTTTCCTCTTGAGCGACTCGCCACCGCCGGCGCTCTGAGCCGCCATGTTGGTGGTGATGAGGATGTTCTTGGAGCCAATCAGAGAAGAGTTGATGAGCACGCTGGACGCGGCGGGCGTGCTGAGCGGCGCTGCAAGGAAAGGACAGTTGATTGGTCGCCCGGAATGGCGAGCCGACACGGCGACCGCCTCATCGGACGTTTACCGCTTTTAGTACTGCCGCTCTGCAAGGGAGGCGGGATCTGCACGGCGAACCTCTGACCCGCCAGCGACACCGGGGTTCCCGCCTTGCCGCCACCCGCCGATTGAACCGACGTGTTTCCTGCAAAGACGACGCGGCGTCTCTGGTCAGTGAGTATTAGCCCCGCCCCTCCAAACAAGTGCGCAGCAGTGAATAAGCAAAGTTAGTCTTGATGAGCCTTGTGTGAAGGTGACTTGCTCTGTTGAGTAATTTTACGCCCTAATTCCGTTTATCTATGCAACATGGGTTCCTGACTGTGTACATGCCAGATGCACGGTCATCCTGATTGCCCATTATACATTCCAACAAAACGGGGCACGACATCGCAGATGCGTAGGCGGGAACTGACCGAGCGTGGGTGTAGCCGGTCTGCTGGAGACGGCGCTGAGGCGGGGTGCTGATATCCTGCCGGCCGACGCCACCTTCTTGGGGAGAAACTTGAGGCGGTAGTTGGGGGCGGTCAGGCAGTAGCGGTCAGGGGGCAGGCGGGGACCCGTGTAGGGCTTGATGAGGGGCAGCGGCGTCTGGTTCTTCTGTCTGGCCACTTCCAACAGGAACTGAAGGACACGCAAAACACCTTCGGTCATCACACCCAAGGCTCGGAACATACACACACCTACGCATATCCCCATGCCAACCAACAAATACCTACGCACGCTCCATCATGGCTACATATCTAAATATACACTCGCACACGCCACACAACAAAATGTTTCCTTACATCTCTGGGCGGCGGCGACGTGAATGACTGGTCCATCCTGCACTGAATGGCCAGTTTGATGTCATCGGCATCCACGTTAGACTTCTTGGCGTGCGTGGCGTAGATCTTGGCATCCTCGATGATGCTCGTCACATATCCTGCGAAGAGTGGACAGCGTGATGAAGGTGGGAGGTTCGCATCGTATTTCAGCCGTGGCGACAACTTACTGTAAGTGAACTCCAACATCTGGTTAATGACGCGGGGCTCGTAATCGGTGACGCCCATGTCCTTCAGGATCTGGATCATCACCTGGAGGGAAAGTAAATAAAAGAAACATTTTAGACACCTTGTTTGAAAAGAAAACTCACATTGTCACCACCCAAAAAAACATTTTCATACACTTTGTTTTTACATAGTCATCTTTAACATATGATGGACTCCTGACAATTGTGTCAAACTTTTTTTTTTGTTACCTGCAAAAATATTTTGTACACTATATAACTGCTAATCATTTTGAACTTCCTTATTTTTTTCATGCTCTTAACACAATCATTGCAGACAGTCACTGTGAATAAAGCACTTTAATCGTTTTGTTCATTTTGTCATTCGTAATTTCTTATTGTATACCGTCTTAGAATGGCTTTGAATCGACGTATCAACTTTGAAATAATCATTGTACACATGGTATCACCTTAAAAATACTGTACATCGTTTCGGGTTTGGATTATTCATTAAACACGTAACACTACATACACGGAGGACATATTAGTTAAAAACACTTTTGCACGGTAAATATGTGGACGGCGACGATGATTTGAACATCACCCAAGCAAACGCCGGTGCTAACTGAATAAGTTTGACCGAGCGTGACTTAGCCTCCCTCAGTCAAACAAGTCGTGATAACAATACTGTTTTACTTTAGCCGTCTGGTTAGCAGCGGCTAAGCTAAGCAGACGAGATGCATTTTTATGAACGGACATGCTAAGAAGCTAGTTGCGGCCGAGCCGACCAGGTAGCAACACCGGAGAAGAGTTTAACAACTGGACAACTTTAGTAGATTAATCGCCCACCGCCGCGCGAACGCGAAGAGACGCAACAAAAGGTCCAAAGTTACCTGAGCATCTTTGGGGATGCTTTTCGGAGCAGACATTTTGAATTTCTTCCTTGGGCACCGTCTTCCGGCCTCCACGTCTTCTTCTACGCCGTGTTTTTTTCTGCTGCGCTTTTTTTCCCACGAACAAGAGTTTCGTTCACATTTAGTCGGCGATTATTTAGTCGTGTTTGAAATCAGTCGCCCCCCCCCCACTATTACATCGCCATTTATACATTTTCTTCCGCTTATCCGAGTCGGCTAGTATCCAAGTAGGAAATTAAATCCAACAGATAACTTAAAAAAAAAGTATAATTCATCTTCCTTTCATCATAATATTGTTGTTTTTTTTCATTGATGCACTTTTCCTATGGCAGGGATGAGGAGTTAAGCGGGGACATCAGAAATTCCCAAAACATTAAAAAAAAACAAAACAACAACACGTCTTTGTTGCCATCTCTCCTCCAGTCTGCTCATCTCATCCACCATTGGTCCCGCCCGTGCCCGCCCATTCCCCCCCCCCTCCAACCAATCAGCTGGTAGGCTTCCCCTCTACGGCTCGTTGACGAGACACACACACAAAGACGCGCGCGCTGACTACCAACACGCACTCCCGACGCCCGTTCTCCTTTTGGCACCTCGGGAATGCGGCGGTGGTGTCGGACAGGGCGGTGTGTCTCCCAGCGGGGGAGGAGGAGAGACCGGCGCTGAGACGCGCGTCCGGAAGTCCTCCGCTTACCCGTAAGTCTTGCGTCTGCCCTTTGTGCGCGCCCGAGCGATGCTGCGGGGATTCTGCCCTCACATCACCTCCCCCGATGAGGAGCTTGATTTCTTGTCACTTGACGAAAACGTGCAAACGTCAGTGTCAAATGCCTGTCACGCTGCGTGGACTGTCCGAAAAAGAATCCTTCAAGGCTCCGGCTGTCGTTTGTTGCTGGAGGGGCGCAAGTGGAGAGCGGAATGTCCAGCTGGCATGGTAGGAATGTGGAGCGGAATGACGGAGGTGGGGGTTGGGATGGGGGCACGAGTCATGATGAAGTCACGTCAAGTCTCAATGGAACTTATCGGGAGTGGGGCGGTCTGGTTTTGCGGTGACGATTGAAGACTTGTTGCAGTTGTGGTTTGCTGTTAAAAGTGCTTGAGGACGAAAGTTAGGATGAGGTTTCGAGAGTGCTAACCGAGCAGCCTTGGCTTGCCGACGACAGAACCGATTAAAGGCGCTTCGTGAAGCCTTTCACCACACCACATTTAATTAGGGCGAGCAATCAACATTTTATTTTCAAGAATATTCAACACTGGCATCACGGACGTCCGTAATAACCTGGACCGCCTCTCACAGCTGAAGCCAGAGGGCAGCCATCTTGCGTTGCCACGGCTACCGACAACTTCTTTTCAGCACTGGCTGCAAGCAGTGCTATCGCTGCGTGTTTTACTCCGAGATCCCCTGCGGGAGTCATGAGTGCCCCGCAAAGAACCGACTTCACCGGCGGCATCGAC
Organism: Hippocampus comes; assembly: GCF_001891065.2. Taxonomy (NCBI): domain Eukaryota; kingdom Metazoa; phylum Chordata; class Actinopteri; order Syngnathiformes; family Syngnathidae; genus Hippocampus; species Hippocampus comes. Next base: position 336,220 of record NW_017804842.1, read on the forward strand.
CTTTCAGCGCGGATGATCTCGGTATGGGGAATCGGGAATAATCGTGACGGGTTTACATTCAGTACCTCCGTCGAATCTCACCAGATCAATCAACTCACTTCAACATACGCAGGGTCCTAAACGGTAACGTCAGAGCAAGTTTAAACCGGATCTGATCCGGTTTCTGCATTTGGCAGCAATGTAAACATCACATGGAACAATAAAAATGGTTCAAACGTTTGTCCTCAATTGTCGTGTGTTCGAGCAATAGACAATCTGCATCCTATCCGCCTTGAATTTGGAGTCTGAATCCCCTCCGGATGGAAAGGCAACGCCATTCACGTGTAAACGCCACTTGGCCATCCTCATTTCGCAAGGCGACACGTTTGTGACTCTGCCGTGCCTTCGCTGACCTTCATTGCCCCTGCACACACACACACACACACACACACACACACACACACACACACGACTAATAACTGCGCCCTCTCGGAACTAAACACGCACTTGAAGGCACGATTACACAATGCGCTCGTGATTCGCCATCCTTTCCTCGTAATCTTTGCACTGCGAGGGCAGAGAGGAGGAAGGTGGTGCGTGTGTTGGAGGGGGTGGGGGG
>NW_017804842.1:336851-340125 GCF_001891065.2 Hippocampus comes
GCGGCGGGGGTGTCGGACAGGGCGGTGTGTCTCCCAGCGGGGGAGGAGGAGAGACCGGCGCTGAGACGCGCGTCCGGAAGTCCTCCGCTTACCCGTAAGTCTTGCGTCTGCCCTTTGTGCGCGCCCGAGCGATGCTGCGGGGATTCTGCCCTCACATCACCTCCCCCGATGAGGAGCTTGATTTCTTGTCACTTGACGAAAACGTGCAAACGTCAGTGTCAAATGCCTGTCACGCTGCGTGGACTGTCCGAAAAAGAATCCTTCAAGGCTCCGGCTGTCGTTTGTTGCTGGAGGGGCGCAAGTGGAGAGCGGAATGTCCAGCTGGCATGGTAGGAATGTGGAGCGGAATGACGGAGGTGGGGGTTGGGATGGGGGCACGAGTCATGATGAAGTCACGTCAAGTCTCAATGGAACTTATCGGGAGTGGGGCGGTCTGGTTTTGCGGTGACGATTGAAGACTTGTTGCAGTTGTGGTTTGCTGTTAAAAGTGCTTGAGGACGAAAGTTAGGATGAGGTTTCGAGAGTGCTAACCGAGCAGCCTTGGCTTGCCGACGACAGAACCGATTAAAGGCGCTTCGTGAAGCCTTTCACCACACCACATTTAATTAGGGCGAGCAATCAACATTTTATTTTCAAGAATATTCAACACTGGCATCACGGACGTCCGTAATAACCTGGACCGCCTCTCACAGCTGAAGCCAGAGGGCAGCCATCTTGCGTTGCCACGGCTACCGACAACTTCTTTTCAGCACTGGCTGCAAGCAGTGCTATCGCTGCGTGTTTTACTCCGAGATCCCCTGCGGGAGTCATGAGTGCCCCGCAAAGAACCGACTTCACCGGCGGCATCGACCTTTCAGCGCGGATGATCTCGGTATGGGGAATCGGGAATAATCGTGACGGGTTTACATTCAGTACCTCCGTCGAATCTCACCAGATCAATCAACTCACTTCAACATACGCAGGGTCCTAAACGGTAACGTCAGAGCAAGTTTAAACCGGATCTGATCCGGTTTCTGCATTTGGCAGCAATGTAAACATCACATGGAACAATAAAAATGGTTCAAACGTTTGTCCTCAATTGTCGTGTGTTCGAGCAATAGACAATCTGCATCCTATCCGCCTTGAATTTGGAGTCTGAATCCCCTCCGGATGGAAAGGCAACGCCATTCACGTGTAAACGCCACTTGGCCATCCTCATTTCGCAAGGCGACACGTTTGTGACTCTGCCGTGCCTTCGCTGACCTTCATTGCCCCTGCACACACACACACACACACACACACACACACACACACACACACGACTAATAACTGCGCCCTCTCGGAACTAAACACGCACTTGAAGGCACGATTACACAATGCGCTCGTGATTCGCCATCCTTTCCTCGTAATCTTTGCACTGCGAGGGCAGAGAGGAGGAAGGTGGTGCGTGTGTTGGAGGGGGTGGGGGGGGGGGCTGCGCACGCCGCAGGGTTGAGCTGCCCATCCTGAAATCATTTGTTCCTTTAAATATCCCAGCGGCGCGGCAGCGAACCGGAAAGTGACGTCATTAACATGAAGATCTCCGTCGCGGACTTGCGGCCGCGTGTTACGTAACGCCGCGCGCTGACACTCGCTTTGAAGGAACTTTTTTTTTTTTTTTTTTTTCCCCAGAGAACGGCTTTGTACACCTTGCCATTTTCTCCGTCAGCTTGATGCTTTTTTTTTTTTTTGACTTGCAATTGGAGCAAACCCAGCCAGACAATGATGAAGTGTACTGATATTCCATAAAGTTTTTTTTTTTTTAATTCCTTCCACTGTGGACACCTCCTCAGAGCGATGGCATGAAAGAAAAAAAATTACAAATAGAAATGAACATACTTAGGGGCAGGCAAAGAGTTGTTTGACAGAACTTTAGCCAGATGTGAAAATGTTCGCGGTACGGGAAAGCTAGCGACGCTACACATGAACCGACGAGAGGCTATCATTAGCGTAACCGCAATAGAAATAACAAAGCAGACAGACACCTTTCGATGCCCAACTCGCATCATAAGAAAATAACGAAGAAACAACCCAACAACATAAAATTCCTTGTCTCCGTTGCGGCCAGGTGCTTTTCGTCGATGTACAACTCCGTGACATCGAACAACGACAACGTACACGCGCCTTCATTTTCCTTGTTTTGGTTTGTGAAAACATCTGGAGGTCAAGGCGCCAAAATAAAAGCCCGTTGTAGACACAAAATACAACATAAAAACAAAGCACGGTAAGAACAGGGTTTGAACAGTAGAAAACAAAAACGTGTCAAAGGTTTTTTTTTGAGTTTGCAGCTGCGCGTGAGCAACACGTCATCGCTTGAATGACTTGACCTCTTCGTTTGGATTTGAAGGCGTTTCCAAAGTTTGGGCCGCTGCCGTGTCGACGACTGTTCGATTCCGACATTCCTGCCTCACTGAAAGTTGAACTTTGTTGTTGGGTGATGCAAGCCCCCCCCCCTGCTCCTCACTCCCCTTCGTGGCTTCGCAGGCAGTCAGGGTGCGTGATGGGAGGAGGGGCTTCCTGTGGATGCACTGCGTGAGTGTGTTTGTGTTGCGCTGGGGTGGGGGGGGGGTCAGAGAGGGGTCCACGGGGGTAGGAAGTTGTGGGCGCTCAGGTTTCGTGACAGTGATTCAATCGGAGACCTCCGGGACTGACACACTTCACACTGCTCACTGTCGGTACGTGTGTGTGTGTGTGTGTGTGTGTGTGTGTGTGTGTGTGTGTGTGTTGATGTGTCCTGACGATGATGAAGTCTTCTGTTTTTCAGCCTCCGGGCACCAAAACAGGAAGTAGGAAGCCGGAAGTCGTCGGATCCCATTTCCTGCTGTCAATCGTATGCTTGCGCACGCGCGTGTTGTATGTCGGCCGATGTTTCAAGAATGGCTGAGTTGTCAATGGGCGTATTTGGGCACCGCTGGGCTTTGGGCCATTTTGACGAGCAAAAAAAAAAAAAGCAGCTTCCTGTGCCGAGGGAAGCCAAAATGACGTCGCCCAACTTTGGGCGCCGGGAGCAGCCCCCACCCAAAGCATTTGAATGTTTTTCCTCATTGGAAGGAAGTTGGAAGCTCCTCCAGTTAACCAGTGGGGGGCGGGGGGGGGGGGCTAATCTTCTTCCCACCTCCGTTTTTGTTGGGTCCAAAGTATGACACGTCCATTTTGGTCATCTGACAACTTGCCGCATATCGTGACCTGTTCTGGCGGAGCATTTTGTTTGGTGTGTTTGCGAGCCGCAGCAAACGCTTGAGCGCTTGTGACAGTC
>NW_017804842.1:340206-345082 GCF_001891065.2 Hippocampus comes
GCCGCCCCCCCCCCCCCCCAAAGCAAACCTATTTGAGCGAGCACCCCGGTCGCCCGCAACTAAATTTAGACCAACGTGGCTACATTGTGATGATGACTCGGATTTTGACTGGTGTTGACTACTTTCGGACCACTTCCTGACTTTTTTTTTGGGGGGGGGGGGGTTGCAGATGATCTCAGTGTAATTTCTTTTTCTTTTTCTTTTTGGGGCTTGTACTTGACTGACTTTTTAAACTGATTCGTCACTTCGGTCTTGCCTTTTTATTGGCTTCTTTTTGTAAAGCCGTTTTTGGTTCTTGACTTGTACTTGGTCTCGTTCTTTATTTAGTTCTATGATTTTTTTTTTCTTCTGTCGTTGACTTGATTTTTTTTTTGGGGGGGGGCATTTTTTTCTTTTGCTTTTTGGGGCTTGTACTTGACTTACTTTTTAAACTGACGTCTTCACTTGAGGGCTGCCTTGTTCTTGGCTTCTTTTTGTAAAGCCGTTCTTTTTCGGTTCTTGACTTGTGCTTGTACTTGTTCTTTACTTGGTTCTTGATTTAGAAAAATTTTTGTAACTGTCGTTGACTTGATTTTTTTTTTGGGGGGGGGCAGTTTTTGACCCATTTGCTTGATTTTCTTTGACTGAAAAAGTGTTGGGCTTTGTTTGCCTTTTGAACATTTTTGGCCTGCCCGCTGAGCTCCTTGTTGGGGAATTAGCCCGTCGGGAACAATGGAGACTTTTTCTCCCCAATCGAGGAATTACAGTAGTCTCTTTTCTCGGCGGCGCGGCTGGACCTTTCTTCTCGTTTGTTTCAGGTTTTGAGGGGTGCCGGCCGGCCGCCGCTCGCGGCCGCGCGCGTCAGCCATGGCCGAGAGGGAGTCTGGCGGGACGGCCAGTCCGGTGGTGCGTCAAATCGACAAGCAGTTTTTGGTGTGCAGCATCTGTCTGGATCACTACCGCAACCCCAAAGTGTTGCCCTGCCTGCACACCTTCTGCGAAAGGTAACGCCTCTTTCATTTGCAAGTTCCAATGTGCCCGTTCCTCAGGACCACGTGATGGCGTCTGATTTTTTGACACGGTTCCGGACTTGACGAGATTGTCCCCGGGTGCGATTGGGAGTCGGGATGCTTTCTGCCGATACTCAGCAAGCTCCCTGTCCGCCTGTCCGTCTGCGCGTCCGTCCAGCTGCCTGCAGAACTACATTCCGGCCGAGTCTCTGACGCTGTCGTGCCCGGTGTGTCGGCAGACGTCCATCCTGCCGGAGAAAGGCGTCTGCGCGCTGCAGAACAACTTCTTCATCACCAACCTGATGGAGGTTTGTTGTTCAACAACGGGCTTTATTTCGGGGGAAGGAGGGCACCCATTTTACCATCGAGTACGACACTTCTGAGCGATTCGTTTGGACCAAGTTAGAAGATGGACTAATGAGGCACTGTTCTCCCGACTCCCTCAAAAGTGGAAGTAAGGCAAAAACGCTTGGTTTGCGTGAAGGTCCTGCAAGGAGAAGCCGAGTGTTGGAGACCCGAGGCCCGCGGCGTCCTGGAGTCGATCGGCGTGGCGGCGGGGAAACCGCTCGGCTGCCCCAACCACGAGGGGGAGGTGGGTGGACCGGCCAATCGGAGGACAGCTCCCTGGAAGAATTTGAAATGCCACGTGCGCCATCACGGCGAAGCCCCTGAGCAGATTCCATTGACATCTGCAATGGGAATTTGATATCTAGCGGTGCTAAAATGTATCTTAGCACGGTGTTGATGCTTTATGATCCTTTCAATTTGGCGTACTTTGTATTGCGCCGCCCATAGCCACTTTTCGGCTAAGCGATTACTCGCAAATTGGTGATAAATTTCACGAGCAAATACTACATTTCACATTGTAAATGTCGCTCGGCGCTTCTGCCAGTGAGCATCCGGGGTCACCGTGAAGTTTTGCACCCCACCCCCCACCCGCCGCCAGGTGATGGAGTTCTACTGCGATTCGTGCGAGACGGCCATGTGTCTGCAGTGCACGGAAGGCGAGCATCGCAAGCACGACACGGTGCCGTTGCGTGACGTCGTGGAGCAGCACAAGGCGGCGCTCAGGACCCAGCTGGACGCCATCCGCGGCAGGTGACTGACATCGGCTTTGACCAAATCCGACTTCAAGCTCTTGACACGTGCCCCAGAAGTTCTCCGACTCGTAAACAAAAGGCGTCCGCAATCTGCGAGCTCAATGCTAACATATCTTTTGAAGGACTTTCAACGTACATTGGGCCGCCACCGCTAACTGATTTCTTCATCGACTGCGGCGCCCCCGGCAGGGTGCCCCAGCTCACGGCGGCCATGGAGCTGGTGAGCGACATCTCCCGCCAGCTGAGCGAGCGCAAGAAGCAAGCGGTGGCGGAGATAAGCGGCGCCTTCCAGGAACTGGAGCGAGCCTTGGAGCAACGCAAGGCGACGCTAGTGGCCGACCTGGAGAACATCTGCGGCGCCAAGCAGCAGGTTCTCCAGGCCCAGCTGGCAGACCTCCTCCAAGGCAGGGATCACATTCAGAGCGGCTGCGACTTCACCGAGCAAGCGCTGGTCCACGGGAGCGCCGCCGAGGTCAGTACCGCCGCCGCAAGTGGGCACAGATGCCCCAAGATGGCAGCAAGGCACTCGATGATCGGAGATTGGTCCTCACTGAGATTCTCATAGCAATCGAGTCCACGGACGAGGTGTGTCTCACGGCAGTTGATAGGCTGGACTGCGGTATCCCAATTGCCCACTTAGAGCATCGAATGGGCATTAGGCGCAAGGCCCCGGAGGGGTTTCGGTCCTATTGCCCAGACAGAACGCTGCGTTTCAGCCACGGTAGTCGCACGGAGTTCCCCAGGGTTCAATTTTGGGGCCGCTCCTCTTCTCCTTTCATTTGTTTCCCAAGGTTTCATCTTGCCGTGCCAATATTGGGTCCCGGGTGGCCTCGAGTTGGTATTTCTCTGCGTGCGGCACTTTGTTTTCAGCTGTGGTCGTTTTTTATCGTGCTTTATCCATCACGTTGCGTTGAGTTCAAACAGAGGATCATCAAGCATCGACAGTGCGCATCAACCCACGTTCCATAAATAACTCCTCGGTCGGTGTTTCTGAAAGCAGTTCCCCTGGTCCCGAGTTTTAGTGGATCCTTTTGGAATAACATGAAGACCGATTCCCCAAATCGACGTCGGTTGTGCGTTCAGGTTCTACTGGTCCAGAAGCAAATGAGCGAGCGCATGACGGCGCTGGCGAGACACGACTTCCCGGAGAGACCTCATCAGAACGCGCACCTGGACTGGCAGGTAGGTGCCCGAGCAGGCCGGCCAAAGTCGGCGCTCGGCGTTCCGAGGAGCGCCATTTCCCGCAGAATCTTTTGGCCTTCAGGTGGAAACCGAAGGCCTGCGCCGGTCCATCCAGAATCTCGGCGTTCTGCTGACCACGCCCGCCGTGGCGCACACCTCGGTGGCCGCGGGGGAGGGTCTACGCCTCGCCACCACTGGCCAGCGCCACGCCATCACCGTCACCACCAAAGACAAAGTAAGCGGATCGATTTGGCATCATTGCAAGCCTTGCCACAATCTCCTTGAAACAGTCACAAATGCCTCGCTCTGCGCATGCCTCACCCTCCCTTGAAACCCGAACCCTAGTTTGAAACTCGGCTTCCAAACCCTAACTCTAGTTTTAAAATCGACTCCGAAATCCTAACCCAAGTTTGAAAAGCCTCATTCGCAACTTGAATGGGTTCATGATTGTCTCCGTTGGAAGTACTTGACACAGTACTGCCCCCCGAAATAAAATAATCGCTTGCCTCTCCCCAGGATGGCGAGCTGGTGAGGACAGGAAACGCGCTATTGGAAGCCGAGATCACGTCGGCGGCGGACGGCAGCCGCACCGCCGACGCGGAGGTGACGGACAATAAGAACGGCACCTACGAGGTGGGCTACACATTGCGCAACGAAGGCGAGTACGCCTTGGCGCTCAGCCTGTACGGCCAGCCCCTGCGCGGCAGCCCCTTCCGCCTGCGCGCCCTCAAGCCCTGCGACGTGCCGCCTTCGCCCGACGACGTCAAACGCCGCCTCAAGTCGCCCGGCGGCGCCGGCGGGCACGTCCGCCAGAAAGCGGTCAGGCGGCCCTCCAGCATGCACGCCGCCGCCAAGAAGAAGGAGAACCCCATCGACGACGAGCTCATCTACAGAGTCGGTCAGGCACCCGGGCGCCTGCACTCGGGGTAGCGTGTGTCGTCGCATCGCCCGACAATGTGAAAAAGTCGCAACCTTTTCAATAGCATGAGAAAGAATTGCAACAACAAGTTTTTGTGGGAAAATAACCTAATTTCTGCACAACAATAACGCTTTCCTTTCAAAAGGATACAAATGATAACCTTACACACACATTAAAAAAAAAAACAAAAAAAAAAACAACTTTTTACAAAGAGTGTCTTGTATGTGAAAAAGTTTGAATGAGTCGGAACATTCCGGGGTGAAAGTTCCAATTGGAGAAAAAGCGGCAACACTGCGGGAACAAATGATGACAAACGTTTCCATGAGACAAGAAAACTGTCATTTGATGTGTCCCGATGACGCGTGAATATTGAGCTGGCATTTTTGGGCCTGGTTCAGGATGTCGCGGCCGCGAGCGAGGCGAGTTCACCAACCTGCAAGGCATTTCGGCATCTGCCAATGGCCGAGTGGTGGTGGCCGACAGCAACAATCAGTGTATCCAGGTTGCCCTCGCTCACCGTCGTCCTTCCTCTCCTCCTCCTCCTCCTCCTAACACCAAACGCTTCTCTGCGCAGATCTTCTCCAACGACGGCCAGTTCAAGATGCGCTTTGGCGTCCGCGGCCGCTCGCCGGGACAACTGCAGCGGCCGACCGGCGTCGACGTGGACTCCAAAGGCGCAATCGTGG
>NW_017804842.1:345963-365655 GCF_001891065.2 Hippocampus comes
GCCGGCGGGCACGTCCGCCAGAAAGCGGTCAGGCGGCCCTCCAGCATGCACGCCGCCGCCAAGAAGAAGGAGAACCCCATCGACGACGAGCTCATCTACAGAGTCGGTCAGGCACCCGGGCGCCTGCACTCGGGGTAGCGTGTGTCGTCGCATCGCCCGACAATGTGAAAAAGTCGCAACCTTTTCAATAGCATGAGAAAGAATTGCAACAACAAGTTTTTGTGGGAAAATAACCTAATTTCTGCACAACAATAACGCTTTCCTTTCAAAAGGATACAAATGATAACCTTACACACACATTAAAAAAAAAAACAAAAAAAAAAACAACTTTTTACAAAGAGTGTCTTGTATGTGAAAAAGTTTGAATGAGTCGGAACATTCCGGGGTGAAAGTTCCAATTGGAGAAAAAGCGGCAACACTGCGGGAACAAATGATGACAAACGTTTCCATGAGACAAGAAAACTGTCATTTGATGTGTCCCGATGACGCGTGAATATTGAGCTGGCATTTTTGGGCCTGGTTCAGGATGTCGCGGCCGCGAGCGAGGCGAGTTCACCAACCTGCAAGGCATTTCGGCATCTGCCAATGGCCGAGTGGTGGTGGCCGACAGCAACAATCAGTGTATCCAGGTTGCCCTCGCTCACCGTCGTCCTTCCTCTCCTCCTCCTCCTCCTAACACCAAACGCTTCTCTGCGCAGATCTTCTCCAACGACGGCCAGTTCAAGATGCGCTTTGGCGTCCGCGGCCGCTCGCCGGGACAACTGCAGCGGCCGACCGGCGTCGACGTGGACTCCAACGGCGACATCGTGGTGGCCGATTACGACAATCGCTGCGTCAGCATCTTCTCCCCTGACGGAAAGTTCAAGGTGAAGCGGCCAACGTCGTCCGTTACACGAGTGCTCGCGCAAGATGACGCCCACTTGCGCTGGGCCACATCTTCGGGGCAAGTCTAGTTTACCTTGCTTAGGGTATCATGTAGGCCGTTTTCATTCCCACAGTGGCGCAGACACCCATTTTCAACCGCGCCCATCTACGCAAATCCCAAAAGAAAGAACACGCTGCCGTGCGCAGAGTTAGACTGCCCTTTGTTTTGTGAGAAAAGCCCAAATGTGCTTGCTTTTGCGGCGGCGCAGAACAAGATCGGCTCCGGCCGTCTGCTGGGCCCGAAGGGCGTGGCCGTGGACAAGAACGGGCACATCATCACCGTGGACAACAAAGCCTGCTGCGTCTTCATTTTCCAGGCCAACGGCAAGCTGGTCACCAAGTTCGGAGGGCGCGGCGTCGCCGACAGACAATTTGCAGGTCACGCACGCATGCCTACTTGCCGCCGCCGCCACACCCTCGATACTTAAAGGCAGGACGAGAGCAAACGTGAGCGTCATCAATGGAACGAACAGGGCATTAATTCTTTGAACGGAAGAGGGTCAGGATTCCAGAAGGAGCTTGCATTGTAAAAGTTTCGAGGCGGGTGCCAGTGACGTTTTTGTCACGCGAGGAAAGTCACGTGACCAAAGAAACGAAGCCTCGTTTGGGGGCGGTGCGTGTCGGGCAGAAAGTGTCACGTGATCAGGTACTACGGGCGCTTGCGTTCGTTGATGACGTTTTTGCGGGGTTTAAAACCGGGGGAGCGCGTGAGAAATCTTTTTACTTTACTATTTGAAGTCACATAATGGCGCGGGCCGTTATGAGGAGAAACTACGTCCCGGGAAAGTCGCCATGTAAAACGCACGACATGCTCACGTTGTTTCTTGGGTTGCCTTATGTTTTGTTTTCTTTTGTGTTTGTGTTGTTGGCCTTTTTTTTCCCCACGCAGCAGATAAACTGCTTCCAAACGTTAATAAGTCAGGCTCGGTGTTCAGTAAGTACTTTTGTCGTCAAACTTGCACTTCCCCTTCCTCCTCGTCGTCACTTTCCGTCCCACGTGATAATCAGTGTGTCGTGCTACAAACTAACCACTAGAGGGTGGTCGTCAATCACCAGGCGAGCGCATGACCGGTCCGGCAAGTTTCCACCAAGCACTCCACAGAGAGGGAAAAAGAAATAGTAATTTAATTTTACCCGGAAAACTTTTCCCAAAGCAACGTCTGGTATAAAAGTAGTGCTTTGGAGCCACCTTGTGGCATCTACGTGTTATTTCGAAGTGAGAGGGAGGGCATCGATTAGGCAAGCAAAAGTGAGAGCTTAGAGTAAAGCTTTGCCGCAGTCTTGTGATGAGGACGTTTTGTTAAGTTTTGCTTTTGAATGAAATGTTATATTTTAGATCTTTGTACACATTGAATTATAGTCGTTCTGTCATTTTATAGGCGAAAAACAATTTTCATAAAATCGAAGCTGAAATCAGAAATGACTCAAAATCTGGTGGAATCACAATCAGTTGTTTTTAACTTCATTATAGGGCAAAAGTCGGAAAAAAATGCTTGACACATTTTTGTTTCATTTTCCGTTTTGAGCGTGGCACTTGGTGGAAAGCCGCCGCGCGCGGCGCCGCCGTTGATCGAACCCAAACGGGAGCAGCCCGCCCAAACTTCGGCTTGAGCTGCTTCGTGTGCTCGCCCTCCCCCGGCAGGTCCGCACTTTGTGGCCGTCAACGGCAAGAACGAAATCGTCGTCACCGACTTCCACAACCACTCGGTCAAGGTACGGCGGCGACCTGCGGCCGCGACGGCCCCCTTCCCCGCCGGCTCTACTTCCTCCTGTGGCCCCCGCAGGTGTACAGCGCCGATGGCGAGTTCCTCTTCAAGTTCGGCTGTCACGGCGAAGGCAACGGGCAATTCAACGCGCCTACCGGCGTCGCCGTCGATGCCAACGGCAACATCATCGTCGCCGACTGGGGGAACAGCAGGATACAGGTCAGCAAAAGCCAAAGGCGCCCGACTAGGAGCAGAAAAAGTGGGCCGGTGCACTTTTTTTTTCGGACCTAATGGTCGTCATTTTCAACTCAAGTCTGAGGGATTCAAAAGACGTCATTGAATGTAAAAAAACGGGTGAAAACCAAACACCAAAAAATCCAAATTGATGTGAAAAAAGTCAGAGTAAAACAACTAAAAGTTGTCACTTCAAAGTCAGAATTTTATGTGTCCAAATACAAAAACAAACACGTGGCAGAAATGTCAAATATGAAAAAAAATGATCGCAATATGACAGGAAATGGTGACTTTAGTTTTTTGTTTTTTTTTTTTTACATTGGGGCAGGGGAATCATTTGACAGCAAATCAGTCAACAATTTGAGCGTCACTCGTCCTTTTTGTGTGAAAATTGAATGATGGGAAAACCATTTTCTTTTGGATGCGGGGGAAGTAGCTGTGATATAAGTGGAAAAGAAATCCATTCTGCTGGAAGGAAAAAGAAAACTAACTCCAAGAGTCAATGACACTGGCTTGTGCCCCCTTGTGGCTACATTAACTACATTTCCATTTTTTTCCAATTTACATTGAAATCAATTTATCAAAAGTCCGAAAATATTTTTGTCATGTACTTGGGGGGAAGCACAAGTCGTCATCTTACAAGTACGGAACGTGAATTTAGCCGGCAAATTGCGCTCGCTCCGACGCCAACTTGTGTTGTCGTCGTGTCGTTGTTTGTGCCGGTCAGGTTTTCGACAGCGCGGGCTCCTTCCTGTCTTACATCAACACGTCGGGCGACCCGCTTTACGGCCCGCAAGGTCTGGCGCTGACTTCGGACGGAAACGTGGCCGTGGCCGACTCAGGAAACCACTGCTTCAAGGTCTACCGCTACCTGCAGTAGCGGCCGACTCAGCATCGCGACGCTTCGGCGGGAACCCACCCAAAGCAAATTGGTCTCTTTTGCGCTTGTCTTACGGAAGCGGCATCTTCTTCTGTTCTCGAAGCTCAATGTCAAAACCTCCAGACTCACTCTTCAAACCTTAACGAGGGGAAATCAAGCGCTTGAATCTAAAGGAACATTTTTTTTTTTTTTTTTTTTACAATTTTGCCAAAATACCCAAGCTGCTCCTGCCAAAACATTTCTTGCACCAACACTGTGAATCATGTCAGAGAGGAATATCTGCCTGCTGTAAATGTTTCATTCATGTTTCTTTTGTGTTTCTGCGTCAATGAAACAGCAGCCGACATCAAACGGGACAAATAAAGTTTCATTGTATATATGAAAAACGAGTCTCATCTCGATACAAATTGAGTCCAGCAAGAGTTTTTTTTGCTGTCTCCTTTAAGTCACGAACACTAACTTAAGAGATCAACAATCTCGATATTATCGGCTGCGCATACAACAACAAAGATGACGACAATTTGCAGCTTCGCCGATTGCTCAATGTGAGATCTGGTTTGCTCTTTTAGCACACTGACATCCTGACCAAAGATGAGCGGCGTGCTCTTTTTTTTTTTTTGGTTAACATTGGAATTCATGTGCAGTCAGGCGAGTCACTCTGACGACCATCAGGCGACAATCGCTACTTTGCAACGTGATCGGTTCAGAAAATCGCCAGCAATCATGAAATGTAAAAATCAACATTTCAAACAAGAAAAAAAAAAAAAAAAAAAGGAAAAAAGAAAAGGAAAAAAGGTGATTTAGAAAAATGCGGTCCAGCATGACGACCCAATGTTGCTTTTGGGGGGGAACAGACGGAAAAATTGGGGATTTTTATGTTCCCAAAAAAATAATAATATACATGCAACTAGATAATTGTGACAATGTTTATTTGAATAAAATCAAAAGGGAAAAAGTACACGGTTATGTTTTAATCATAAAACAAAGAAAACATTTTTGACTTCAGCTCGAGTCAGTTTGAAGTAAAAATGATCACGCCACTTTGAGGGGAATTTTTGCAGGTGTCAAAAAAACGTACTTGAGGAACGATTACATTTGAGAAATAATTTACTATTTAAAAAGTTGTTTTGGAATGGGAAATGTGTGCATGAAAATTCAAAACAAAATAAAACGGACAACAAAATGATCACGTGACATTGCTGGTGGTGGGGGTGATGTCACAGAATCAAAAGAAATGTTGCCTAAATCCAGGAAAAACAGAACACAAGACCGTGAATTTCACTTTTTACATGGGAACGCGCAGCCCGTCGAGTCAGCTTCACATGAAAGATGACGCCAAAGTGGCGTTTGTTGTTTGGAAAGGCCACAAAGCCATAGCGAGTCCACGTTTGCGGAGGGGACTCACCTTTGGGCCAAGGCGGCGGTGGCGGGCGGCCACGCGCGCGCGCCGCGGTCAGTAGTAGTGGCAGATGCAGAGGCGGCTGCCCGGGTCGTTCTTGCCCGGGCTGAAGAAGGGGTAGACGGGCTCCATGAAGCAGGTGTCGAACATGTAGAGGCGCTTCATGGTGACGGCGTCGTAGAAGCTGAGGCGCCCGCGGTCGTAGTCCAGGAAGACGCCCACGCGCGGCGAGTTCCAGTAGTCAGCCACGGGCACGCGGCCGTCCTCGCCGTTGGCGTACAGCCGGTCCTGCAGGCACAGGCTCCAGTAGCCGGCCGAGGGCGTGAGGCTGACGAAGCCCTTGCGGTTGCTGCCCTCGGTGGTGACGCCCAGGTACCACACGCCCTTGTCGCGCACGTCCACCTCCCAGTAGTGCTGCCCGCCGCAGTACTGCGCCGTGGCCAGCACGCCGCAGAAGCGCGTGAAGCGCACCGGCAGGTCGGGCTCCTGGCTGCGGGCGCGCAGCTCCTCCACCTTGGTGTCGAAGTCCGAGATCAGGAGGTTGGGGTGCGCCGTGTCCGGGTCCAGCGTCAGGTTCTGGGGCACTGGACGTACAGGGGAGGGAGGGGGGGGGGGTGCACATGAGATGCGGGTCTATTTTTGGCCACGCCTTCAGGCCTGGCGAGTGACGTGGCTGTTGGCTAATGAGACGGTGGCGTTGGCCGGCGGTCTGCACGTTTTTTTACAAGTATTTTTAGATTGCTGACTCCAAAATAATTTTGAAATGTTTGCCATCACAGTTGAGCTGTCTGACAAATGGAAAAAAAAAAAATGATATTGGCACCGTTAATGACCTAAGTTCTGACCTGAACACATTCGCTTCTGCGTGTTGCGACCCCCCCCCCCCCAGCCCCCTTTTTTAAGAAGAAATATGTTGGCGCTCCCTTGCCGGCCGCATTTTCCAATTCTGTTGGTCGCGGTGCGAAAGGCGACTCACTGGTGTGCAGCACGTGCATCATCTTCTTCCACATGATGAGCTGGAAAGGTCCCGAGAAGTCGGTGAACTCGGTGGGACTGTCGACGGGCTTCACCTCGCCGTACGTCTCCCGCAAGGCGCTGGCACAGAAACGCACGCGACTTTTTTAGAGGGAGTCCAAAATCGTTTCCGAGGAAACGCCGCGAAATGGGAGGACGAGAGCAATGATAAACTTACTTGTTGAAGGTCTCGGCCAGGCTCTGATGGACACAAAAAACATTTTGCGTTTCAAATACAACACTGCGTGTGTTTACATTGTCAAGTAGAGAGAAGATTGTCAAAGCCAAGACCAACAGCATAATCTTTGAAAACCTTTCCATTGAAATAAGGGATGGGCAAGTACCGATACCAGGTGTCAGTATCGGGCCGATACTGACACCTGATTTCAACGTATCGGTTTTCTGGCCAAGGCTGCAGTTACCAGCCAGCAATACTTTGGGCCCCAAAATGTTCTTCAGAACACAAATCTTAATGGGGATCACTTGGCAGCGTTGACAATCAAGGGATGAATTTGCCCAGACGGGAGTCAGAACGTCAGAAAAGACCTGGAAGCCGGTGTCGCCGTTGACGTGCTGGTTGATGTCGGTGATGCGCTTGGCCACGTCGGCCGCTTCGGCGCGGACGCTCTCCAGGTTGTCTTCCACCACGGCCACGGCCGCCGCCTCCTCGGCGTCCAGGCTGTCCAGGAGCGCGTCTCGCTCGTCCAGCAGGAACTGAACCAGCGCGCCCACGTCCGCCTCCACCTTCTCCTTCAGACGCTGCTTCTTCATCTGAAAGCGCAGGCACGCACACGAGTTTCCTCCGCTGCTTTTCTGGCAACGTCCGCATACGGAGGAGCCGCTTGGCGACGAGCCGTTGCGCCGCGTACCCTGATGTCGTTTTTGGTACGTTCGTCGGCGGTGATGACTTTGACGCACTGCGACTTGAAATTGTTGAGCGGCCTCAGACGCAGTCTCAACTCCACCTGAAACACCCCCCCCCCGCCCCCAACCCACACACACACACACACAAACACACACAACCCCACACACGAATAATAGTTGAGTTGAAATCACCTCCAACTACCCACACAACAAAAAAAGCAACTTAAAAAAAACAGACTCACCTTCATTTCATGGACAACCTCTGAGACAGGAGCCACCTCGTGATATCTGAAAGGCAACATGGCGGCCCTTAAAAACAGGACACACGTGAATCTCACGATCGCTCAAGGTTTCAGTCCCGCGTTTACATACATGTCACATGCCAGGCACCGTGTCGGGTCACACGTTCACGGGCGGTTGCGGCACATTCCGTGCCAACGTACGAAGGAGCGGCATCACGCTGCTACATGTGGTAGCGGCGTGTTCGGTGACGTCAGCGGTCAACGTGACGTGTTGAGTAACACGGATACGGTTCACGCGCCACCGTAACGGCAAAAAGAGTAGCGGTGACATTTTCGGATGCCCGTTACATGCATCACATGATGAACACGTGACATGTTTACGTGTCAACATGTCGCATGCCGTCGTGAAACGTCGGCTGGCGTTTCCCGTCCCGTGGCAACATACTCTTCAATGCGGTTCGGTAACACGCCGAGCGTGTTTACACGCCGTAGGTCACCTGTGCGTGCGTGACTCGCGGCACACCACGCAGATGGGCTTCTTGTCCGCCTGGCAGTACAACTTGAGCTCTTCGCCGTGCAGCTCGCACTTGCCGTCCACCTTGATCGGCTTGGCGGGGGTCGGAC
Organism: Hippocampus comes; assembly: GCF_001891065.2. NCBI lineage: Eukaryota > Metazoa > Chordata > Actinopteri > Syngnathiformes > Syngnathidae > Hippocampus > Hippocampus comes. Next base: position 353,851 of record NW_017804842.1, read on the forward strand.
TCGAACCTAAGCAATCCAGACTGTCCATCTTGGCCACCAGATTCTGCACCAGGTAGTTCTGTGTGAACGTCCTCTTGTTGAACACCTGAAGGGAGAATTGATAAGGGGTGAAACAAGTAGGAGTCATTTGAGTATCGAGACGATGGCTGGCGCTCCAGTCCATAGTTTGTCAATTACCTGTGTGGATATTGATAGGTGACTAGTATACTGTACTGTATGACTACTACATGCCTTGATAATGATTGCCGACCAGTCCACTGTTTGTCTCACTGTGCCTGCCATTGGCTGGCGGCCAGTCCGCCGTTTAAGCCTTCATTAGCACTGACTGACCAGTGCGGTTGTTTTTTTTTTTGTTTTGTTTTGGCCTAGATGTGTCCTGTCTTTGACTAGTCACAAGTCAATCGGACTTTGATGTCGTGATGTTCCCTGGTGACCAATCGGCTGTTCGCTTACAACTTTCCCCGTGATCTGTCCCGTTTGGTGCACAAATGAAGGGTTTGAATTAAGGCCTCCTTAAGTGAGAGGGGGCACAAAAAAATGAATCCAAATCAAACGAAACCTGTCACAAAGGAAAGGATTTCTTTGAAGAGGCTAACTTGAGCGCCAGCTAGCTCCTACTACGCGAGACGGAAACAAAACCAAAGCGCCCAGAATGTTACCACAACGCAGCGCCAGAACAACAACTACAACACGCCAAAAAAAAAAAAAAAAAGAAAACCCAGAACCCAAAACACGTTTACCGCTCGACACTGGGGGCACTGGTAGCCGTAGTCGCCGCCATTTTCGTCCCAGTGCATGCAGATGCAGAAGCGGCAGAAATTGTGTCCGCACTTGAGGATGACCGGGTCCTTGAAGAAGTCCAGGCAGATGGCGCAGGTCAGCTCCTTCCTCACGTCGTCGCCGGACGACGCGGAAGCGGCCATCTTGTCGTCGGCTGGTTCGCGACAAGGCGGCCGGGCGATGAACGGCAAGCAAAAACAGGACGCAAACACAACCGGAAGCCGGTAGTGACCAGGAACGTGACCGGGGCGTGGTCTCTCCGCTCGGCCAATCACAAGCGGAGGTGGAAGCGCGCCCAAGTACGCAACAGGAAGAAGTAGCCTTCAGAATCAAGATCACAAAGAAATATCTCAAGACAATCTACGCTCGCGAGGAGACTGTTTCATTACAATTTATTTTGACTGCGACTTCGTGATCACAATGACAACATCCTGCCAGCAAAGTGTCCAAATGTATTCAAATAAATACATTTCATTAAAAAAAAAATCCATAAAATCACCAAGTGAGTCTCAAGATTGATTGTGACTGCGTGTGTGGCCAAAGAGGTCACGGACTGTACACGACATTGCATAGGTTGCATTCGTATGGGCGAGGGTGACAAGACGTACACATACCGTATATGCAGAGGAGTCCTGTCCGTAATTAGCCAATGAGTTCGCAACACTGAGATGTCAACAAACCTGATGAAAATGTTCGTGGTGACCCGACAGCAGCTTCATCGTGGGTGTGTTTACACTTCCAAGTCGACACACTGACAAGGACGTGATGAAAATACACACTGGGAAAATAGACAACTGGAAAATAGTGATGGATAAATAAATAATAGAAGCACACAATTCCGTTCAAATGTGAGATACAAAACGTAAATAAGAGCTTGAATGTAACAACCAATCTGTGATTTGTTTTTGAGATCACGCCTGGTCATAAATGCAGTCCTTGTGGCATACTGGGATTTTTCAAACCGTCCTGCCCATTTTAAAATTCCAGAACTGGCGAACATTAACTATATTTAGGACAAGTTTTTTTTCTTTTCAAGAAGTATTGTGTTTTCAAGATATAAAGGCAAGTTGGATTTTCGTACATTACCAGTTACAAGCTTATAGAAACGCATGTTTTTCAACATTTCTTGAAAGAAGATTTCATGAGATGAGGACTTTCTTTCATAAAACATGTGCAGTTCAACTTTTTCCCCGATGAAATCTTGACTTTTTACGTTCATGGTTTTTAATCGTTTTTTAAAAAATTATTTTAAAGTTTTTTTTCTGAGAGTGTTGTAATATTACAGCTTTTTTTCACGTGAATACGGACCTAAAACCTGTAACATTTATCTTTAAAAAAACAAACCTATTTTTATGGTTTTCCCTTTGGGGCGTGGCCCACATACTCCCTCGTATCACAGCACTATGCACCTAAAAAAAAAAAAAAAGTCAGTCTATGAAAGAAATGTACTGAAAAGCAACAGAGAACACATGAAATCCTTCTCTGGTATCCTTTGATGGGTGTCAGACCACATAGCCGTCATGGGAGCGCTGCATCCTGACCACCAAGATGGGCTCTGAGCTGAGCGAACCTTTGACGGTTTCCCATACGTCGTCCCGCCGCCCTCGCTCCCGCCCCACGTCGCAATTGGCTCCGGAGCGTGAGGCCAGCGTCAGGATGCCACCGGTCAGTACCAGGAGCAGCACGCCTAACAAGGCCACCGCCGCACCATCCACCCTCTCGCCGCCCATCGGCTCGCCCGCCTCCGCCCCATCGGGGGACGATCGAGAGGTGGCCGACGATTGTTTGAAGCGATCCAAGGCGACGTGAATGATGTTGGTGCCGCGGGTGTCGTCGGAGCCAATGCCCGCCGCCGCCTCGGGGACGGGGGCCGGTAGGGATCTTCGGACACGATGGCGGTCGCCACCCGTGATGGCGTGGCGGCGTTTCTCGATGCCTTTGTCTGCGTCATCTTCTGAGCGCACCGTGTAGATGGTGTGAATGTACCACTCGCGCCCCGATGCCACCTGAACAAAACACACAAATTTGCGCAATTAATCAAATATGAAATTAAAGAGTAAAAAATATATTCAAGATGGGGGGATGGGGAGGGGGTGAGGTATTTGAGCAAATAAGGTAGGTTTTGGTGGTACTTGAAACATGGCCCCGGAGTCCAGTTTGAAGCCGTCAGATCCGGGCTGCCTCACGAGCCGTGCGGCAGACGGGTCGTCCAATGCCAGCACGGCGTTAAAAGCCACACCACCGAAGTGGCGCGCCTGGGTCTCGGGTTGGTCTTTGTCCTGCAGGACAGGAAAATGATCAAAAACACTTCGAGGCTCGCAGAGAGTCCAGGAAATTCCCTCACAATGATTTTGAATCTATAGAGCAGTGCCGGCGAATCGGCCAGGCAGCCAAATTCCAAGTTGGTGGGGTTGTACTTGGGGACGTAGCCGTCAGCTCCGGTGCACAGGAAAACTTTCTCGATGCTGCAGATGAAAGAATCTCCGAGATTCTGTACCGGGTCCACCATCACGCGACCGTATACGGTGTCGCCTGCGGGGGGGCGACAGATTGGAAGTGAATCATATCGTCTCATACTTAGCGGGAGAATCGTCTCAAATCCTACTTTTGCAATGAATTGTCGGAATTGTATCCCATCATGTTGTTGGAGTGAATGTTATCGTTTTGCAGCAAATCCAAGTCCATTGTCATCGTAACGTATCACATCGTACCGGGAAGATATCACAAATCGCTTCTTCTGGCATCGAAATTGACACGATTCGTATCACATTGTAACCGGAGTCAAACGCAAGACAACCCGAGAAGCTTGACATGTATCGTGAATGTGTGATATGTTATTCTGATTATATCAGTGCACTAAGATGGAGGTTGAACAGTGTGGGACCTAAATTGAAACCTTGGGGCACACCGCAAGTCTGTTTACCTTCCGAAAAGGTGACGTCGCTTTCCTGGCCCAAGCTGACGGAGTCGTCAGAGAGCCACACACTTCTTTGGGACAGCAGGAACATGTTTGCGTTCAGACTGAACTCCACAGCCACAGGATCGCTCACCTGAACACAACACGCTCACGCTTAGCATAGCGACGCAAGACGAACTTTTCCAATCGGCCTTACTTGCTGCAATCGGACGGCCACATCGAAGGCGACCGCTTCCCCGGGGCTGCACACGGGCGGCACAGAGTACTCTGTGTTCTGGCCGGCGGTGCAGGGGACCAGCTGGACGGCGTAGGTCCCCGAGTAGTCACGGGCCTGCGACCGATGGCGGGTCGTCAGCGCGTGGAGTGGCCGCCAGCGCGTCGCTCGTACTTACGACAAAGTCGGAGGTGAAGCTCCACTGCTGTGCGGGCTGGTCGAAAGTGGGCTCGCTCCTCACCAAGCTCAGGTTGAAGGTCCGGCCGGGGTGGTCCGTGCTCACCACCGTGGACGTCCCTGACCAAGCAAACGGGACAACGGGACAATCACTGGCGACCGCTCCGTTCTTTCTTTAGCGACCGGGCCATCGTTTGCCCGTGTGCGCCCTGCCAGTGACTGCCGACCGCTGCGTCTCACCAGATCCTCGAAGGCGTCCGGCAGAGCGCGAGTGAACAAAGAGGCCCCTGAAGCGAGCTTTGGTGCGGAACTTGACCGCCAGGCGGCCATGCCGGCTGAGGCGCATGCTGCTGGGATACAGCGAGCCTGCGCGACAACAAGACAGACGAGGTGTGACCCGAAAGCGCCGACCACTGACACTTATGCGCTACTCGCATTCCTTCTCAAACAATTACGAGACCATCTTGTCACGTGTCCGACTACGCTAGGCATGCGGTTGTGAACCAGTGCCCAGTTTTTCCCGTATACGGTTGCCCGGACTGGGCGTTTGGGGTACCGTGCAGCCGGGCCTGCGGATGGCTGCCGATGCCGTCCCGCCACAGGATGGCGGTGTCGTACACGAAGGTGAGGTGCAGCTGGGAGCGGAGGTCAAAGTGCTTCCAGCCGCCCGCGCCTCGCGGCGAATGGAAGACGTAAGATACGTAGAGGGGCACGCGCACGCTCACGTATGACTGCACCAAGTTCGGGACCTGAACACAAAACCACACTTTGACTCCTCGGCAGTACCTGCAAGGCAGCGATCGGAGACTCGGGTGCACCCGTGACATTTCTTTTTTTTTTTTGCCCCGATCAAAATATCATTTCAAAGAACAGCGGAAGAAAGCGGCGGTCACCTGTCCGTCGGCGGCCATGGTGCCGCCACAGTCGCTGAGCAGCTGGGACACGCGGTAGAAGGCGTTGAACTCCCACAGGCAGGCGTCCGGCCGGAGGCTGCGGTAGAAGCGCAGCGTGGCCTGCCCGCGCAGGCCGTCGCCGCCGGCCACGCTCTGATGGCCGTCAGAGGCCGCCGTCGGCTCGTCGTAGTCCAGCAGGTTGGAGCAGCGGTGGTCGCCCCACCGGTTGCCGTCCGGGCTCAGGGTCCGCTCCAAGTTGCTCAGGGGTCGCGTGGAAATCAGCGGGAGCATGCCTGCTCAAGCACGCATGCCATTTCACTGCACTTATATTTGTTAACCGTATTTAAAAAAAAAACTCAAACGCTAAAAATTGTATTTTTACATCGTGTCAGTGTTGATCATTAGTCACCTCGTTGATGCTCACGTGCAAAGTTTGAAATGAGAGAATTTGTCTCGTTTCCTGGATTTTTTCCCAAAACGACTCACGCAATTATGCTCTCGGGCCGAACGACATACAGGCGGCGCCACCTACCGTCCACGTGCGGCATGGTGACGCTCACTTTGATGAGGTTGGAATGTGGGTGGTCATCGGCGCCCGTGTAGCGCATCTTGGCTGAGAAAGGCTGGGCCCCCGCCGTGGCCCCCTTGCGGGGCGGGCACATACCTTGACCACATGGAAGCGCATCTTAAATCATCCGTACCCATTGGAATGCATGGAAAGGTCAAGAATCAATTCCTGCCGCTGGCCCCAAAACGTTCTAATGTGATTTTAGATGATATTGTACTTCAAAAAAACAAACCAAAAGCATACCATTAGGACATAACTAAACGTACAAATATGCATTAAGAGACGGTCGCTCCACAAGAAGCAGCAGTAATATGTTAGTCATTCTTTGCAGAGGATAAAGAATGCGTTGTTGTCAAATCTGTGTTCAAATATCCATTGCCTAGAGGGTTATAACATTGCGACACTATCGCTATTTGTTTGTACTATTTTGTGTTAGAATTAGGCTAGCAAAGTTATGTGGCTGTTTCGCAAAGAAATCATTTTGCAAACCCAGCGCTCTCGCCAACCCGTTAGCCAAAACCCAATTTCTAAAATTGCACCATGTGCCTAAAATCCCAAACAAAATGTTGGCCTGACCTTCCTCCCGGCTGATGGTGACAATGGGACTGTTGAGCTCCGGGCCCTCGTCGCCGTTGGAGTTGACGGCCCGGGCGGCGCACTGGACACGCGAGCCCGCTTGGAAGTAGATCGAGTCCAGCGTGATGGCCTTGGAGGAGGTGAAGAAGGTATCCAAGTCGAGCACCCTCATGGGGGCGGCGACGCCGGCAGGCCCGGCGGGGGCGCTGACGAGCCAGCGGTAGCGCGTCAGGGTGTCGTCGATGCGCTCGCTGACGCAGGCGGAGCCCGTTTTCTCGTAGTCCGGGTGGCGCGCGTTGCAGGCCTGCGGGTTGCAGTCAAAGGAAGTTTATGGCGGGGAATACGTTCCGGATGTGCTCACGAGACTGGAAAACCTGGGAAAATAGCACTTGATAATATTGTACGGAACAAAAACTTGCAGTCATGACAATGCGTGGAATAGAGAGAAATGAAAACAGTTTGGCAAATTTTAAATATTTTTTTGCTTGAATTCAATGGACGCAAAGGTGCTTCTTGGTCAACTTTGAAATCAGTCTGTCATAGGGGGAGGAAGGAGGAAGGAGACGGTCACAATTGCTGAGTCAGCCGCAGTAATATGAATTGTTCTTTGCAGAGGATCAAGAATAAATGCCTGCGAATTTCAATTTTTCTGTCTACATGTGTTGTGCCACCGCTTGTGTTCAAATATCAGCCGCTAAAAGCTGCGCAACACTGACACGCTTCGTATCATAGGTTAGCATTAAGCTCAGTGGGCAGTGTTTGTGTCTCCCAAAAAAAAAAATTGTCCAAATGACAGCAAACAAAAAAAAAAAAACGCCTAGGTCGGGTGGCATCTTGACCCAGCCAGTTTCTCAACAAAAGGGCCTTCGCTCAGTTGATCCGAGGTTGAAAATGGGCCCGTTCGCCTCAGAGACCTCGTAACGAGATGGCGGCAGAAGAACTTCACAACATCTGGCCACCGCCGGGTCACGCCGCAGTGAAGGTTGCGCTTTGTGCCGGCGTTTTCCGTTGGCTTGAAAAGCCACGATATAGCAAGGGCACAAACGATGAACCTTGATACAGCTGGAGGAAGGGGGGGGGGCAACACTGTAATGGCGGGATGGGAAAAGAGGGATGCATTTTTGCCATACTTTTTTTTCTGTGTGTGTGTGTGTGTGTGTGTGTGTGTGTGTCTATATTTAAAAAGCTGCCAACGTGATCCGGGAAGCTTTGAAGAGTCTCGGAGGCCTGCAGGTGGAAACACTCAAAGTGACAAGACTGCTTCATTTCTGCTCCCTGGGGGGTGGCAGACACACACAACACACGCGCAGCAGCAATTTCTTACGCACTGACTCACTCGCGCACACACACACACACTCTCTCTCACACTCAGACATGCACTAAGTCACGCTTATGCTCGGTCACACTCGCCAGCTCACTCACAAGTTCGCTCTTGGCCTGCATTTACAAAGTATACACTCATGCACGCACGCAGGCACTCCTTCCACGCCCGCCGTGTGAACTCACGGTGACACATATGACGGGGTAGCCGGCGGGCGGCTGCGGGCCGGCGGCGGCTGGGCGGTCATAATGGAGCAGCGAGAGCACGTGAGGCCGGGAGGGGAAGGTGACGTCGGCCTCCCGGACGTACGCCGTCGCGTCGGCGGCCCGCGGCTCGGCCACCACGTCGTCGTCGGGCTTCGGGTACGGCGTGAAGGCTTCCGTCCTCTCGGCCGCGCTGTCAGACAGGACCTCAACCCGGGCGACGCGCTCTCGGCCCGCCCGCCTCGACGGCACGTCTGGACACACGCATGCGCATGAACTCGCGCGCGTGCATCACTTCATGCCTTCATTTTCAGCTTTCACACGGCTTTAAACGATGGCAAACCTTCAAGCCTCGGCTTCAGTGTACACCTTTTGGTCTTTGGATCAAGCCCCACCACTGAAACACCCCTCCAAGTCGAAGCCGACCCCACAACCCAAACTCCAAACACCCAACCCTAAAATGAACTTCTGCCGTGGGCCCGTGTGCTAAAACTAACCCAAACCTCAACCCCGAAACCTTCTATACGCTGAAAGCCGCAACGGTAGCTTTCACCGCTAAAGCTAACGCTAATGTGGACTCTCTACCCCGACCTGGGACCGAAGCGAACCCATCATTTCCATCCATACTTTTGAGAGAGTGACATAAAGGAGATGTGTGATTTTTTTCAAAAGTCCACCACAGGGTCGATGCGAAGTTCCGTCGGTCCCCGAAAAATGAGTTGGCGGGAGAGAATTGTTGACTCACAGCGGACGGATGAAGACTGCTGAAAGGTCTTTTTGAAGTGGCGCTTTCCTGAGGCGGCGGTTTCATCTCCCGCGACGCTTTCAAGCGGGGGTAAAAAAAAGTGACAGGAGGAAAAGTTGATCTTCTCCCTCTTTCTCACCTGCTCATTCCCTAAAATCCGACACCGTGCTCAAACTCAACCTCTCCCTCTCCCTCTTTTTGCCCTCGTCTCTTTGCCGCCATCAATTGTCAGCATCAAACACTCCACATTGTTTTCCGTTCGACTCTTTTTGAAGTATTTTTACGCCGTAAGTGGGCCACGTGGCGTGAAGATGCTTTCATCACACCCGGCACGAGTTGCCCAAAATAGACGTCCAAATACTTTTGTCCACGCCACGTATGTAAATTTTTTTTTTTTTTTTTTGTCGTCAACATCTCTCTCCTGCCTGCAGGCTTTTAAATTCAATTTTACAGCAGGTTCGTTCGTTCTTTGAGAGGAAAGCAGAGCGAGCGAGACGTGGCCCATGCGTTACCGTCATCTCGATCCTCCAGGATGGTGACTCGAGCGGAGGGGTAGCGCGGGCCCAGGCGGCCCCCCACGGGCGAGGCCAAGGTGACGTTGAAGCTCTCGGGGGGCTCGTACAGCGAGTCGTCGATTATCCGCACGCGGCACGCCTTCTCCCGCTCGCCCTTGTCGAAACGAAGCACGCTGGCGGGCTCCTCCGGACGGGCGACAAAGTCCGAGTGGGACAGGGCGGCGGTGGGCGCTGTGCCCGTGGCGGACCCGAAGAGACGGGGGAGGGGGGGAGACATACACAATCAGGAAGGAGTTGAAAAGTATTTCTTTACACTTTCAAGACGTATGTTCGATTCATTGCAACGTCAGATGAACTTCACACGAGTTGCGTTTGGATGTTTTCCGGCATCGGCGAGATGGAAAAATGCGGCGACAACATGAAGGGAAAACGTCCGCACGACAGACGGCCTCATCTAATCTCCATCGACCGATGATGAGCGCAGGAGTGCGCCGACAACAAAATGTCACGCTTAACGAGGGGAGCCGCGCTAACGAGGTGCTTTGCTAATCTGCTCATTGTGAAGGCGAGTGACCTTTCCGTGGCTTTTAAGGCAAAAATCGCAGCCCCGCCCGCCTTCGCTCAGACGCTTTGGTGAATTTGCGGTCACCTACATGGCAGCCCCCACCCGGTGTTTATTTGGGGTGAGGTATTGATTTATTCAAGCGGGCAACACACCTCCTGATTTCTATTCAAAGTCGAGCACTTTATTTGGAGACAATATGGCAACAACGAAATGTTTCCTGAGCGAATGCTGCCTGGTCATGTGCGTCGAGGTGAGGGATGAAGCGTCCCTACCCTGCCGCGTGTAGCAGAGCACCGTCAGCTCCTTGCTGACGTCGCCGCCGCGATGGACGGGGACCAACAAATGCCCCGCGTCCTCCTCCACCGACAGCACGGCCTCGGGGAAGAAGACGCTCGACTCTGAAAGGAGAAGATTTTATTTATTTATTTTTTTTGTCATTCGCCAAATAAGAAGACGGAGAATAGGGGAGGGCATTTTCCAACATGACATGCTGGGAGGGTCCAGCGGAGGAGGCCGCGGCGAAGGGAGAGGAAGTCAGTGAAGGAGACGACTGGAGGGGGGAGGCGCCAGGGGTGCATGAGGAAGGCAGGAGTGCTGCAGGATTGTCACACATTCTGAACCACCCCCCCCCCCCCACCGCCCCGGGTGTCTTCGCACGCACATACACACACACGCGCATACACCGGTGCTGGTTTTTAGCCAAGTGGGTCAGGTTCACCTCCGTGAGGAAAAAAAACAGCGCTGTCACTTTCAATATTTCATGAGGGTGAAAGGAGCAAAGGGGGCGCGCGTCGGCTGACAGTGTCACCACAATCTCAAGATGGCTTTCATTCCTTTGATTTCATTTCCACAACCTGTTTTTGGTGCATTCGCAAGGCGCAGCTCACTGTGCTGAAAGATAACAGAGATCCAAGTGAACACCGGAGAAGGCCAAATGATCGACAACTACTTCATGGCGACCTGCTATTTGGGTCACGGGCGAACTGCGCTCAAAGCCGAAAGCCAAGCAAAGTGACCAACAAGCCAACTGGGATGGTTGCGAACTGTGCTGGGAGCGAACGGAGACCGAAACAAAGTGACACAAAAGCCGACCGCGCCGGAAGCGAACAGACACGATGGAAGATCGAACAAAAACATCCACCGATAAGTCAAATCGATTGAAGCCAAACGCTCTCGTGCTATTTGAGGCGCGGGCTGCATGTGTGCAAAAAGCAAAACTTTGGGAGTGGCCATGGTGGGTTTTTTTCTTTTCATCTTTTTGCATCAGTCAACATCAGACCATTGCCCTATTTTGGGAGGATTTTGAAAGCCTTTTGCAGAAAGACGGGCAAAAGGCGAAAGGCACTTGTCCATACCATCCGTCGTTGGCTTCTGTACAACAATCTTTCCCCCCCCCCATGAAATCATGCAATCATGACATTGGGCCCATTTTTCAATTCCTTTGCTACATTTGGTGATTGTGTTCAACTGGCGTCGGGATGATGGGCGGGCTTCTGGATCAAACGGTTTCGTTTCAGCCAAAAAGCTCGTGTGTGTGTGTGTGTGTGTGTGTGTGTGTGTGAGACCGCCGTGCCGAATTTTTGCCTTTTTAATCGACCACTTGCTATTAGGTTGCGCTCTTTTTTTGAGGGGGCGGGGGGGTTGCGCTCGGGGCACCAAGTTGAAACGTTTTCAACTTAACAGCAAGCCTGCCGTCCTTCATCTTTTCTTTCTCTCTCGAGTGGAAGTTTGGAGGGTTTTTTGTGTGTGTGTGTGTGTGTGTGTATGTGTAGCATAAAGCGGGCTGCTGTTCGGATCCGTTGATACCCGCCGTCGTCCTCATCCTTCTGGTGTCAGACTTTGCCTCCCCCGTGACTTCATTACTCGCCGGCCTGTGAAGTTCGTCTAATGTGACGGAGACGCATGACTCGGAGCCGAGCTTCGGCTTTGGAGGCAGGCGGACGTCCGTCCGGAGGGCGGCCGCGGCTGCGCCTCGGCCCAAAACGTAACAAGTGCCGGCTTCAGCGGCGTGTTTTCAACTAATAAGCATCTCCAAGTGGAAAACCGGCCTCCCCCTCCTCCTCGTTCTTACGCTCTGATCTACTTTTTATGGGCATGTCGAAAACTACACAGACAAACTTTTTAAGGCTGTGTTGGGAAACAATCCGGATCGGCGAAATCGTGATTTGGTCTTTTTTTTTTTGTGTGGTTGAAGTGTAGAGTTTTCACCCGCATACTGCCATTATTTTATAATCATTATTATTACTTTTTTTTGGGGGGGAGGGGCTTTGGTTGTTAATCTTTGCAATTTTTTTTTTACTTTGGTTAGCTTGGCTGTGAGGTTGCTTTCCT
>NW_017804842.1:365851-366162 GCF_001891065.2 Hippocampus comes
TTCTTGATGGTTTTCGCATGATGCGAGACAAACGCATGGAATGTGGAAACATTTGAAGGGAAGGTGGTGGGAGAAGGGAGCGATGGAGTGGAGGTAGGACTGAAAGGAAGTCAGGGAGGGAGGAAGGACCGGTTTTGAGATAGGGTTCTGGTTTCAAAGCCGCTCATGGGTTCACGCGAGGGTTAAGCGGTCTCAACGAGTTTGGGGTTCCAAATCGGGGTCGGGTTTTGAAATAACAGTTTCAAGCCCGGCTCGTGGCTTCAAGTTCGGCTTTTCGAGTCACAAATCCAGTCAGGCCTCCAGTTGGGCTT
>NW_017804842.1:366726-368520 GCF_001891065.2 Hippocampus comes
GATGCTATTGAAAAAAAAAAAAAAAAAAAACTCATGCATGAATGTATTGGTTGAATCCTGAAGATGTGTCATTGTTTCAAAAAATTTTTTAAATGCGTACATTAGCTGTCATACTAAACTGTCTTCCAACACAAAACTATTTTTTTTGTTCTTAAAAAAAAAAAAAAAATCACGTGAGAATTTCTGTGCATTTAACGTCATCAGCGAGGGAAATAAAACCTCAGTGACACGTTTTGCGCTGCGTAGCTGTTTTTCCGGGGGGGGGGGGGGTTAGTGCCTTGCTCGGGGCATGCGAACGCACCCAAGGGCAAATTAAAATAAGCGTGCCGCCCCCCCCGGGCCACCTACTGATTAAATCCTCACTTCCTGCAGTCACCAGCAAAGTTGTCGCGAGGCGTTTAACGATGCTCAGGTTTTTGTAGCACCTCCAACCGTTCCCGTGCGTTACGCACGGGAACGGCAAAGTTGCCTCAGGTGTGCGAGCGCGCGTGCGAACGCTAACCCCCAAAGGCGTTGAGGTTGCTTTCTGCTCTGATCTCCTTTTTCACATGCCTCCAAATTCTCACCGGATGTCATAAAAGCACCGGAGCAGATTTACGTTTTTTTTTTTTTTTTTTTTATCAAGAGGTTGGCGAAAATGTAAAGAGAGCGTACAACTCCCGCAGTGCTTTCTTCCCCCCACCGTCCCACATGTGGCATGGTGGGGCGAAGGAGGCCTGCAAATGAGCCAGCGATCACTTTGTCACGCCTTTGTGATGGAATCTCAAAGACAGACGGCCCTGAAAGCAAATCCAAATTATTGCCGCAGACATTTGGTGTCCGTGACGACGACGGGATGGCAAGACGCAGCGACACAAGCAGTCGATTATTTTGTCTAGGGATGGCCGAGTATCGATAAACGGGTATCGGGTCCTCGTCAAAGCTGAGGATCCGATACCAGCCATCAATACTAAAGGTCAAGAAAATCGGTCATCGAGTAAGTCAAACTAACTAACGTGCTTTTAAGAAGTGGAACACGGCGTCTCTGCCGGGGGGCCCGCAGGCACCAAAGATCCATTTGCTAGCGGGGAGTTCCGCGGCATTCGGGCTAATGAGAGCGAGACAAGGAGGAGATGAGGGCGGCCCTGCAGGCACACGCTTGTCGTTTGCTCACCGCCAAGATGGAAACGGCTCCAAAGCGGCCAACATCTTCTTTTTGACGCAATCAACGGATAAAATGACAAAAGCCCATTGGCAAATTTCCCTACTTAGCAAAAAGCGAAGACTGTATACATGTTTTAAGTCCATTTCGAGTCTCCGACGAACCCGACATGGCGTTTGTACAAACATCCGAATCACAATCGCAGCGAGGGACAATTTAGAGCGCTCCAGCGTGTAAAAACACGCTCCCCAAATACACTTGAACGGAGAAGTAAGGCAAAAACGGTCCGCATCGGTCGCTTTGAGGACCCGCCCATCAAGGTCTTTGATCTCACCGTCTTCCACCCGCGGGCCGTTGTCGATTTGCATCCCGGGGCTCTCGTCATCGACCGCGATGATATTCACCGTCGCCGTCTTCCGCGCCGAGAACTCGCCATCGGTCAGGATGAGCTCAAAGCTGTCCGCCGTCGTTTCAGAGCCGTCGTGTTGGTAAACGATCCTCGAGGCTTCCCGGATCTCCTCCAGAGTGAAGTTAGTCACCGAGACGGATCCGGCGGGCAGCCGGTTCAAAACGACGCCGTGTTTGGGCCGCCTGGAAACGACGAACGTCAGCCCGCGGGGCGGCGTGTCGGCGTCGCGGCCGTCGGCCACGGC
>NW_017804842.1:369904-375799 GCF_001891065.2 Hippocampus comes
GGCGTCCAGCGGCGCGCTCGTGCCCACCCTCACCGCGATCTCCCTCAGGAAAATTTCCGGCGGCTCATCGTTGGCGGGCTCGATGACGATCGGAAAGAAGAGCTCCTCGGAGAAGTTGACGCCATCTGAGCACCTGAAGCTGAAGCGGTCCTCCGCCGGCTCCACGCCTCTGTGGACGCTCTGCACATAGAAGATATCACCTGCCCGGATGTCGCCGACGGTGAAAGCGCTGACGGCCACGCCCGACCGAGATTTTTCGGAACCGGGCGCGGGCGAGATGTTCTCCACGTAGCCCGTCTTTGGTTGCACGTTGATGGTGCACAAGATGTCTTCCGCGGGGGTGTCGGGGTCATCGACATTCAAGTGCTGAGGACCGATGGCGTTTTTGTCCCCTTCCCGGACGCTGAAGCGCACCCCGACGCCGACATCGGGGGCGCGGCTGTCCACGGGGAGCACGGTGACGCGCACGTGGACCCGGCGGACCCGCTTCCCACCCGCCGTCCAGTCATCTGACACGTCGGCGAGAGTCAGATTGAAGCTGTCCCGGCGAGAGGTCGGCCCGATCTCCCCGCCGGTGTGGGCGTAGACCACCGCGCCGCTCGTCACGTCCGCCTGCGTGAACCCGCCGGCGGGCTGCCCTTTCACTAAGATCTCGCCGACGGCCGGCGGGTCTCCGAGGATGAAAGTCAGCTGCGGATCGTCCGCGTCGTCGCGGCGGCCTCGGAGGACGTCGGAGGCGATCTGCGCCGCGCCGTTTTCCAGAACGTCCACGCGAGCGCCAACCGTCCCGTCGGGGAGGCCGGGAATCGGGGCTTCGTCATCAACTGGCCTCACGCGGACTTTGACCGTCACGCCGACCACGTGAACGCCGTCGCTGACGTCCAGGTGGAACTCGTCGCCGTCCATCTCCTCGCCACCGTGGCTGTATGAAATCCTGCCTTCCGCGAGGTCCCGCGGCCCGAACGTGGCTTTTTGCGGCAAGTCGGCAAATGCTGCCCGGATGGTTCCGTGTTTGGGCAGCTGAGCGAGCCGGAAGGTCAGGCTTTGACTCTCCGTGTCGGCATCGACGGCGTCGAGCTCGGCAAGGGTGACGATGTGCGCGCCGCCCTCAAACACCGCAAAACCCGCGTTGGTGATTTGTGGTGGCTTGTTGTTAATTGGCCGGAGGTAGATCGTGAACACCCCCTCCGCGCGGTTTCCCGCCGCGTCCTCCACGCCATAGCAAAACTGCACCACGCGCAACGTGATGCCCAGCACCCTGGCGGGCGGGCCGTACGCGATCTTGCGCTGATTCACTTGAGCTTGAGTGAACTCACTCACTTTGACGTCAGGGCGGTCCGTCAGAACCAAAGAACCACGTCCATCTCCTCGCCACCGTGGCTGTATGAAATCCTGCCTTCCGCGAGGTCCCGCGGCCCGAACGTGGCTTTTTGCGGCAAGTCGGCAAATGCTGCCCGGATGGTTCCGTGTTTGGGCAGCTGAGCGAGCCGGAAGGTCAGGCTTTGACTCTCCGTGTCGGCATCGACGGCGTCGAGCTCGGCAAGGGTGACGATGTGCGCGCCGCCCTCAAACACCGCAAAACCCGCGTTGGTGATTTGTGGTGGCTTGTTGTTAATTGGCCGGAGGTAGATCGTGAACACCCCCTCCGCGCGGTTTCCCGCCGCGTCCTCCACGCCATAGCAAAACTGCACCACGCGCAACGTGATGCCCAGCACCCTGGCGGGCGGGCCGTACGCGATCTTGCGCTGATTCACTTGAGCTTGAGTGAACTCACTCACTTTGACGTCAGGGCGGTCCGTCAGAACCAAAGAACCAAAGATGACCGGGTGGTTTTCGTCGGTGTCCGTTGGGGGTCGCAACAGCGTGTATTTGAGGTCGCGGTCTTCAGAGTCCCGATCGGTGTAGCGCAGGACTTCTTTGCTGAACGGAGTCAGCTTGAACTCCTCCACTGTCATCAGCAGGCTGGTGCCGGGGTGCAGCTCAGGCGGGACGTTGTCGAGGGGCAACACGCGGATCTCAAAAGTAGCCCTGCCGGACTCATTGGGGGGGTCGTTGTCGTCCCGGACCGTGAAGACAAAGTGGTCCGTGACGGTATCGATGTTCTGAGGCCCCACGTGCTTGTAAAACAGCTTCCCTTCCGTGATGTCCTTCTGGAGCCACTCCCGCACCTCCTTCTCATAGACCTCGTCCTCCGAGTCGAATTTCCACGAGGACGGGTCCACCGGGGCGTCCGACTGCCTCAGCAGCAAGGCGCCAACGGCGGAATACGGCGAGACCACGGTGAATTGAATCGCCGAGTCGTCCGAGTCGACGTCGGCAGCGCCGAGCGCCAGCGGTGACACGGGCGTCATCCGGCGCTCGAACAGGACCAGGCCGGCGTTGACGCTGACGACGGGCGGCTCGTCGTCCGTGGGCACCACGGTGATGGGGAAGAGGAACTCCGCGCGGTGTTCGCCGTCCGTCATCTTCAACACAATGTTGTCACTGTGCGTGTCGCTGCCGTCGTGCCGGTACACCACCGCGCCAGCCGCCAGGTCGGCGGCGGTGAACCTGTCGCCGCGGGACCCCCGCACCAGCAGGATGCCGTGGCGCAACCCGTCAACCGCCGCCATGCGCACCGCCTCCAGGTCGTCCTCGTCGCCGATCTCCAGGTTCTGACCTGTAACCAGTGGACGGGACTGGCCCTCGTACAGCAGCTGACCGGCGTTGCGGGTCACGACCGGCGCCAGCCAGTTCATGGGCTTCACTACGATCGTGAATGCGAAGGGGTCCGACGCGGCCCCCTCCGGGTCCACCGCTTCAAACTCCAACTGGAAGATTCGCTCGGTGTCGGCATCCAGTGAGGGCGGCTTGTAGGCGATCTTGAGGTCCCGCAGGTCCCGCTGGTAGAAGGAGGTGATGGGCAGGTTCTGGTCGTCGGTGCTGACGATGTAGCCCTCCTCGTAAGACAGCGGCAAGGTGACGTTGAACGCCAAGTCCCTCGGGTCCGCCTCGGCGTCATCCGCCGCAAGCATTTCAGGTGTCAGCGCCGTCAAGGCAAACTGGCTCACCTCCATCATCATGGTGGCCACCAAACTGGGCCTGGGGGCCGCGTTCTCCCGGCCCTGGCGAATTTGCACCGTCAGGTGGAAATGCTCCCGCTTCACCAGGTTGCCTTCTCGGTCCCGGAGCTCCAGTACCATGGGGATGTGGTCCCGGTTGGGCGACGCCCCCCGGAAGGTGTGCTCGTAGCGGATGTCGGCCCGGGTGAGCTGGTCGCAGTCCATCGTCTGGGACAGCTTGCCGCCATCCAGCAGTCGGCCGTAGCGCGGCAGGGCGCTCTTGCCCGTCAACGGCATCGCCCGGCACTCGTAGCCCTCCCGGTCGTAGGTGAAGTCCAAGATCTCGCTGTCCACGGCATCGCTTGTGCCCCTCAGGTGGGTGACGGTCAGCGGCATGTTCTTGGTGAGCACCTCCAGCGGCGTAAAGTCCACTTGCACCTCGATCACGAAGGGGATGACGACCGTCTCCGCGCGAGCATCGTAGCGCAGCTGCAGCCGCACCCGATCCAGCGCCGGACTCCTGGCCCCGTAGTGGGTGTAGGTGACATCCCCGGGGCCGAAGTTGCACGGGAACTTCTCGGGCGAGAGGCGGCCGGGGCGTCGGGCGAGCGGGTCGTTGTCCAGAACCGTCAGGCTGCAGCGATCGCCCGGTCGCGTCTGCACCACCAGGTCGTCGACCGGGTCCACGAACGCGGCCCGGCCCAGCGGCACGCGGATGCGGTTGTTGGCCACCAGGATGGCGTCCTCCGGGAGCTCGGAGCGCAGCGCGGAAAGCGGCGGCTGCGCGTAAAGCCGCGAGTGAGCGCGAAGCCGCGGCTGCGCGTAAAGCTCAACGCCGGCTGCTGAGAGGGAGAGGATGAGAAGCGCGCACAACATGTCAGCAGAGGACAAAAAAAACTACACACTTGAGGGCGGTGGAGGGAAGTGGGGGGGGGGGCCTCCAGGTGTGCGTCCACGCCGACTGATTTCCCGGCACTCTCAGTTTGCGAGCGGCGCGCCCCACTTTTTAACTTGAGGCGTTCGGGATTCGGGAGAGGTGGGGGCGCGGGGTGGAAGAGGGAGGGTGTGCCTGCCCCCTCCCGTGCAAGCATTGGAAGGACACGGAGGGCCTCCTCGGCTGCCTATTGGCCAAGCACAGATGTCACTCAGAAACAGGAGGCGCGGTCGAGCCCTTCTCAAAGACAACGTTACGCTCATCATTGTCAATCAAAACGGAATCTAGCACATCTGGTGAAAATGTACTATCATTTTAAAAAAAATGTACATCTTGAAGAGGACTGGAACATTTTTTCATTCTTGAAAAAAGTACATGAACATGTCAGTGCAGAGAGCAAAATATTTCTTCATGTATCATAAAGAATTCAATCAGCACCGCTGTACAATACGCGCAAAACAAAGCACTGGACTTACAACTCCTCACCTGGTTTAGAAGATGTGGCGAACAGAAACGGAAAGTGGTTTTGCTGAGCAATCCTGCCACCGAATGGTAGTGTGTTGTATGACATGAATAAATGAATTTGGGGAAGGTGCACCCAGAAAAGCTAGGTGGCGCTCAGGTTATCAGACGTTAGCTAATTGACATGAGCAATTTGCTCAGAGCAAAGCATAGTCGATAGTTTGTTTTTGTTTGTATCCATTTATTTATATCCACTCAAATAACTCCACATCTTTTTTTTTTTTTTTTTAGCTTGCCTTCAACCCGCGTCCTGTTTCTTCAAGAAGAAGCCATCCCATCTGACCAATGAAACCAACTTGGCACTCAAAATAGGGGCAGCCGCACAATGGAAAGCCGTCGGCGCGTTTGATATCCTCGGGATCCTGCCTCCCGCCCTCACATGTGGATTTTGGCCTTTTTTTACTGCCACTTCTCCCTAGGCACCAAAAATTGTACTTGACTTGAGATCCATGCACCGAAACATTCTTTGGCCTCACTCATCGACTGTTACCGGTGGGGCAGAACCGCACTAACTGACAACTGCAGTGGCAGTACTTTGGCCTACGAGTAGGACAACGACATTCTACGAGTGAGCATTTTGGGGGCCGTTTGTAGGTAAATGAGTTGTTTTTCTTGGGCGCTAAAATCGTCGTCTTAGTGAGGACAAAGAAGTGCATGAGCCTTGCGGGTCGATATGGAGGATATGGAATAAACCATGCTCAAAGACAGTCCGCGGGGCCAGTTCCATCTTAAGAGGCGGCGCCCCCCTGTGGAGGAAGGTACAAATGGGGGGGGGGGGGGAAAAAAAAAAAAAAAAAAGAAGACCCGCCTTCTGTCGTCTTGCAATTCGGTCTTTAGGTTGCGCCAGTGTCTTCAGCGACTGGCTAGTGGCTCTTGCTGGGCTGGTGCAGCTTCCAGGCTCCCGTCAGGTAGCGCAGGCGGATAAAGATCAGGTCTCGACCCATCTGGAGCCAGCTCCAGAACGGAACCAGCTTGGAGCCTGAGGATGCGCACAAACATGCTCAATTCTGGTCTCCACCCCCTTTGCCTTGGAAGGCAAATTTTACCCAGTCTAACTGTTATCCGTCAGAGGTAGCCATTACGGAACTGGGGCAGGACTTTTTAATTTTCCTTTTCACACTTTTGATACACTTGACTTTCATGCAACGGGAGGTAAAAGAAAAGAAGAAAGAGACTTGTCACGTTACCTTCTATCTCAGTCCAGTTGACGGCCACTTCTGCGATGGGGATGTTGAAGCACTGCGCGATGTACAAGAGCTCCACGTCAAAAGCCCTACGAAGAACGCGTCCAAACTTTACACCAATCATTGTTGGCAGTTTTTTAAAAAATATATTTCAGTAATATGAAACATCCGTTTTAGGTAATAAAAACTTTTTTTTTTTTTTTAGATGAACCCT
>NW_017804842.1:377832-378456 GCF_001891065.2 Hippocampus comes
CCCCGCTTTTTTTTTTTTTTTTTTTAGCTTGCCTTCAACCCGCGTCCTGTTTCTTCAAGAAGAAGCCATCCCATCTGACCAATGAAACCAACTTGGCACTCAAAATAGGGGCAGCCGCACAATGGAAAGCCGTCGGCGCGTTTGATATCCTCGGGATCCTGCCTCCCGCCCTCACATGTGGATTTTGGCCTTTTTTTACTGCCACTTCTCCCTAGGCACCAAAAATTGTACTTGACTTGAGATCCATGCACCGAAACATTCTTTGGCCTCACTCATCGACTGTTACCGGTGGGGCAGAACCGCACTAACTGACAACTGCAGTGGCAGTACTTTGGCCTACGAGTAGGACAACGACATTCTACGAGTGAGCATTTTGGGGGCCGTTTGTAGGTAAATGAGTTGTTTTTCTTGGGCGCTAAAATCGTCGTCTTAGTGAGGACAAAGAAGTGCATGAGCCTTGCGGGTCGATATGGAGGATATGGAATAAACCATGCTCAAAGACAGTCCGCGGGGCCAGTTCCATCTTAAGAGGCGGCGCCCCCAAAAAAGAAGACCCGCCTTCTGTCGTCTTGCAATTCGGTCTTTAGGTTGCGCCAGTGTCTTCAGCGACTGGCTAGGGGCGCT
>NW_017804842.1:378710-398506 GCF_001891065.2 Hippocampus comes
GTGTTCAAGTCCACCAGAATTGCACGAAAGTGGGAAGGTTCACACGCTTAACATGTACCTTTGCCTCAAAAGCATTTGCTGCCATCCTTGACGCTGCAGCGCATCCAATGACATGAGTGCGCAAACTTGCGTTGGCTGTGTGAAAGGGGCTATGGAGGTCACCCAGCGCCGCAGGACTTTTTAATTTTCCTTTTCACACTTTTGATACACTTGACTTTCATGCAACGGGAGGTAAAAGAAAAGAAGAAAGAGACTTGTCACGTTACCTTCTATCTCAGTCCAGTTGACGGCCACTTCTGCGATGGGGATGTTGAAGCACTGCGCGATGTACAAGAGCTCCACGTCAAAAGCCCTACGAAGAACGCGTCCAAACTTTACACCAATCATTGTTGGCAGTTTTTTAAAAAATATATTTCAGTAATATGAAACATCCGTTTTAGGTAATAAAAACTTTTTTTTTTTTTTTAGATGAACGCTTGGGACCGCTATGCTAATGCCGGTGATTTTGTGAGCCGCCACCGTCCTCACCAGCGCTCCACGTGCAGCGAGGAGAAGGTGCGCAGCGCCGCCTCGCGGGTGAAAAGCTTGAAGCCGCACTGCGTGTCGCGGATGCCGCGCACGCAAAGGAACCAAACCAGGAAGTGGAACCCGTGCATCAGGAAGTTGCGGAACAGCGAGCGCTGAGGCGAGAATGCAAAAAAAACAAAAAAAGGTTAAAAAGGAGTGGCGGCAGCGCTTGGGTGTGGCCAGCGGATGTGCTCGTGTTTACCTGAGTGACGGCGTCCTGCTGAAGGTGAGCTCGGGAACCGCACGAGATGGCCATGTTGTCCTGGAAACCACAAACGAGTCACAAAAGGGCTGCCATATCGCGCAAATGACAAAAAAGATCAGCCGGCTTCACTCCTCCTTCTGTTCCTTCATATTTGTCCTCCCTCTGCTTTCCTCCGTTCCGACCTTCCTTTCATTATTTCTGGTTTCCTCTTTTCCTTCCTCCTCCTGACCTTCATCCATCCATGATTCCTCTTTTCCTTTTTACCTTCAATACTTCCTTCCTACATCCCATATTGCCTTGTATCGTTCTACCTTCCTCGCCTTTCTTCCTTCCTAGCATTCCTTCTGCATGTATTATGATTCGTACTAAACTTTTACCGGTTTGGGACTGAGGTCTTGAAGGCCCATTTCCACTTTTTCGACGTCGGCGAACTTGGTGGCTCCGTCAGCATCCGCCATGAGAACAAGGCGGCCCCTGGAGCTCAGCGTTCCCTTCCCGAAGACACAAACGAAACGCACGTCAGCACGTCAGCGTGCTTCCGTTGCGAGCGGGACGCTAACTGCCTTTCACCAAGCGCACTGCGCCGCCTTTTCCCCGGTTCTTCACCAGCGTCAGAACTCGCACTTTCTCAGCGCCGTACTTCCTGGTGTACTGCAGGGCCATCTGGTAAGTGAGCACAGTGTAAACGGTGCGTTATATTTCACGTCAGAAAAAAAAATTATCTCAAATTAAAACATCCAGACAGTAAACGAGGGTGTCACCTCTGTGGTTTTGTCTTTGCTGCCGTCATCCACTACAATAACCTCGTAGGTGAAAGAAGCTTGGCGTTTCTGTGAATGAAGAGTACAAAAACGGTTCAACGCTGCCACCGGTGGGCATTTGCACAAATAGCATGCAACCGTGCCGAATTACTCTTCAGCTTCATACTGACCCGCCTGCTCTCCAAATATTCCATAGCTTCATCCAACATGAGTGGCACTGAAACAACACACGGTTGGATGAAAGGTAAATATATATATATATTTATATATACAAGTATCCTTGAAGTGGTGTGTGGAGTTTGAGTTGGCTAGTCTGCGTTAAAGTGCCTGGCTGTGAGCTGTGGTCTACAGCAGGTTGATTTTTTTTTTTTTTTTTTTTTTGCGCCGGGCAATAAATGACTGTCATATGTTTACTTTACAAAAAAAAAAAGGGGGGGGTGGCGGGGGTTGTTGGAGTAGTCACTCACTCCGCAGCTCCTCATTGTAGGCAGGCACCACCACGGAGAGTTCTATTGAGGGGGGGTCGTGCAGACTGGGGAACAGCTCCTCTGCACCAGTAGCGGTGATGAAGCGTTTCTCCTTGTTGTCCCGCATCAGGTTGGCCACGCTGGCCGTGACGTGCGCCACCATCACAAGCTGAGCACAACAAAAGAGTCATCAGGTTGGGAAAAGACAAATTAGACGGCGCTGCATCAGTTTGGATTTGAGGTTAGGGTTGTAGGGAAAAGATGATCAAGTTCATGGCATGAATGACAAACACCTTGTAAAAAAAATAGCCACCGACGTTCAACTCTAACCGTTTTCTTCATTTGGTAATCATGAAACCGTGTTTTGGGTGACACCACCTCAATTTCTGCTGATTACTACAGTCGACCCTTTTTTTGATGTTTATATGGTCCGAGGACAATAACCTCCGCGGGTCACAAAATGTTTGCAAAAAGCTGGCGATATCTGGAGGTCTTCTCGGAAAAGGGGTGGCAGTCACGAAATTGTGATTGAATAAGATATGCAGTAAGTTTAAAGGAATCAAACATATCCGAGCGGTACTTCTGTGCGTATACTACCTTGTGTACACAACGTTTTGTCCCACAGAGCTCCTATAAACGAGACCTGTCCACTTACCACAATTACAGCAACAATCGCCAAGCCTACCAAAGCTTGAAGTATCTCACAGATGCAGTCCATTTTTGGGTCAGGTGTGCTGGACGGATCGGCTGTGAGCTCTCACGGCAAGCTTGCCGCGGAGCTAGTCAGCTTTCTTCCGCACAGGTGACTATCTGTATTTTTAGAAGTTTCAAGGGCATTGATCAGCAAAAGGTTCGTCAATTCAACGAGGTCGGACTACAAGTTCATATTTGCACAAGTACGAGAGTCGTGCATTCCTTTTTGTTCGCTTCCAATCACAAGTGAACACAGCGGAAACCCGGAAGTGCTAGTTTCCGGATTGACACGTCATTGGTTGTGACGAAAAACGACAGGCGCAGTCACGCGTGTACTGACACCTGTAGGTCAGGAGGATTTCCAACAAGCGCTGGCTACACGGTATGTAAAACGGAGATGTAATAAAATATTACTTTCAACAGTGGAGGATATTAATTGATGGATGGCTGTGCCATTTGTCGTGGTTAGTTTAATGACTTTTTGTGAGTCCAGTGAGTAGTAGCTTTACCTAAAGGGCCCTTAGTGTCCTCCCCCGTCTTTCTAGATTAAAGTAACGACAATAATAATGAATACACAAAATAATACAAATAAAAATAATAAAATATAACTGAAAAATAAAATAAACGACACACATTTCCCCAAATTTTGATGAAGGCACCTCCTGGGGTCAAAGGTAAAATAAAAATTATACATGCAGCCTTCTTTAGTTACTGTACGTAGACAAATTGGCTTTTTCTTTTTCCTGCAGGCTTCCGTAGTTCAACTTCGACCCACGTGGCTAAACAAAACATCATGGCTGCTGGATTCAAGTGAGAAAGACCGCTCGCAAATTCACCATTTTATCGCCGTTATCGATAAAATGTATATGTATTTATGTACTCATTTACCGAATTCAAAATTAGGCTTTTGTACACGTGAGTTCGTGTGCTTATTTGTACTTGTACACGATCAAAACGTGGTGACTTGCTTCAAATCAATTCAATTCCAATGCAATTGACTTCGTTTTTGTTGTGTTCAGGACGGCTGATCCTTTGGAGTACCACCGGAGCTTTCTGGTGGGTGACGTTCGAGCCTTTGACGTAATAGTACACCACACTGACCAAGAACGTCAGCTTGCACATTTTCATGTTTCCAGAAAGAAAACTGTCGACCGGATGGACGCGAATTACACGAATTCCGAACCACGACGGTCAACATTGGTTAGTTGCACTCTTTTACAGCCCTTACAACAGGCCACGCCGCAGTACGGTACTCAAGAGCTCCGATCCAGCCCGTTGTAGCGGTTTCCCTCCTCACCAAGCTCTGAGAAGCCCGATGACGATCCTGGCGGTTTGAATCAAGTGCATTGGAAGAGGGTTACGTCTCAAACGGGCCTGGATTTGGGCACCCCTGCCTTAAAACAACACGTTTCCTTTCAGGCGTTCTTTTGCTCCTCACAAAGTTGCACAAAAATGTAAAATTCCTGAGTTCATAGTGCAACTGTCCTCAGGGTCCATCAGTACAGCAGATGGCTCGGCGCTGGTGAAGTTGGGCAACACCACCGTCATCTGTGGGGTCAAAGCGGTAAATGAGTCTCAAGATGGAGAAGAAACATAAGCTCCTGGTGTGCATGGATCAATGGCACCGGGCGAGTTGTGTTGCCATGACTCAAGTTTTCGGTATTCTCGTGCAGGAGCTGGCCAACCCGTCGGTGGAGGCAACAGGGAAAGGTTTCATAGGTGAGTTCTGGATGATGAATTAAGACTTTTTAATTTTTTTGGGCAATCTATTTTTTGATAACTCGGCACATTTCCAGTGCCCAACGTGGACCTGCCACCTCTGTGCTCCTCACAGTTCCGACCCGGACCGCCAGGGGAGCAGGCCCAGGCTGCCAGTCAGTTCATGGCTGACATCATTGAGAGGTGCATGGCCTACAATCCCATTTATTTATTTTTAAACTCCAGTTTTCTAATGTCTAATTTGATTTATTTAATTGTCACTGCAGCTCGGAAATGTTACAGATGGAGGATTTGTGTATTGAGCGAGGCAAGGTAAGAGACGCAATGTCATAAATTATTCTAAAAGCAAGTAGGAATAGATTAAGTTAAAATGGAACAGAAGGTATGTTTAATATTTTAGTTTTGGTTTGTTTCCAAATGTGACATTCAAGTTCCAAGTTTGCGGGCGGTACACTAGGGCAGCCCGTTGACCGGTGTTACTTCCAAGATGTGTCGCTATGACCACCAAGTTAGCATGCGTTACATTCAAATTGATCTTAAATCTAATTTTTAAATGTCGTACTACATTTGTCGGCAACACGTTGGAGTTGCACGTGTTACATTAACATTTGGAGACCTTTGTTGGTGATGCATTGAAGGTGTTGCGGCAAAGCACTTGATAGGTGTTAAGATTAAATTGGTAGGTTACATTCAAGCTGCGTGTCTCACAATGAACTTGTTCCATCCATGTAGCTTGTCAGTGTTTGAGAATTACAGGAGTTTGATTAAAATTTGTGAATTACGTACCAGTACTTTGTCAGCTTTTTTTGCAGGTGTTTTGTTCAAATTGGTCGGTGTTAACGTTCAAGTTGTTCCGTTGTTTCTGTAGCTGTGCTGGTCGTTGTACTGCGACCTGATATGTCTGGACTACGACGGCAACTTGTTGGACGCGTGCGCGCTGACCATGCTGGCCGCTCTGAAGAACAGTGCGTATAATGCGTTCCGCCGGCTTCGGTTGCCGTCGACTCATCTTCATCTTGTTGGTCTTGGCCCACGCAGCCAGGCTCCCCAAGGTCCGTGTCAATGGCGAGACCGGGGCACCGGAGGTGGACTTGGGAAAGCGACGCGGGTTGAAGATTCGCAGGCATCCCGTTGCCGCCTCCTTCTGCATCTTTGACGAGTGAGCGCAGACTTTTCTTTCCACCTAAATGGCGTCCCGATTGTTCTAAAGCACGACGTCCGTTTGGTGTCTCGCAGCTCCGTCCTCCTGGTAGACCCCGCGGCCGAAGAGGAGCAACTGGCCACCGCTCGCCTCACCGTGGTGACGGATGAGGAAGGACGCCTGTGCGGCGTGCACAAACCAGGTCAGGACCGTGGCTTCTGTCTCGTGATGCGTTCAGGGAAACTGGGAAATCGCACTCGGTGGGGGGCGGTTACAATGTATAAAATATTTAGTTGTACCTCCTATTTATTTTGTGTCATTCCAAAGTCAGCCACTAGATGACGGCATATTATCGTTTGAAAATCTGAAAGAGCGCAAACAGGAAGATTCTTGAATCCTCTTCAATCCTGCTTTTTACGCTGACAGAAATCAACGGCTGCAGGCTCCTAATAATGTGCATATTTGGGCAGTATCCACATTCGTTTGTTGGTGTTGCATTTGCCATGGACTTGACAGTTCGAAAATGTCATTTCTGATGTTTATTTTTCTTTTTTTTTAGGTGGGACGCCTTTGTCTGGGGAGAGACTCCAAGAGTTGATCGGCCGAGCGACGGTGCGGCAGAAAGAAATCCACAGACTCATCGACAAAGTCATCAAAAGCATCGTATAAAAATATAGGGCAACTACTTATATATACACGTATATATACATATATATGTGTATATATAAGTTGTATTTTCACTGTCAATATATATTCCTCTTTTTTTTTAAACAATAAAATGCTGACAAAAGTCATTATTTAAAAAGTATTTCTTAAGTGTCCAGAAATGTGTCAACACTCACGGCTCCAAATCCAGCGCCGGCGTACAAAAGCGGTTCGAGAGGTAGACGGCGGCCCCCAGGGATCCGTTTGTTCTGCGGGTACATGTGCGGTGAGGAATTCTCTTGGGACACGCCCCCAAACCCATGGAGGAGAAACCTTCTTGAGTGGGGGGTCTTCGTGGAAATATTCAGCTACAAGGACCCTTTTCCATTTTGTGTGGCTGGGGTGTTAAAAAAAACCCAAAAACAACAAAGTTCCTTCCTTGCGGATCATTCGCGCCTCGGCGTGGCGGGGGGCAACGTTTCCGCCTGGCGAGGTTTGGGGAGGGGTTGCGGGGTGCTTCTCTTCCTCCTACTTCTTGCTTGATTGGCGGTATGCTGCGGTGCCCCCGCCCCCCCCTGGGGGGCCGCCGCTGCCGCCATAGCCATTTGCTGCTGCTGCATTTGGTGCTGCAAGAATTGCAACTACATCAGGAAACACAAAAGAACAACGTCAGCGGGCAGGAAGTGAGCGTGGTCATGATGATGGCGGCGCGATGATGTCACAAGCGTGTGGACAAACACTTTGAGCATTTATTCAAGATGTACTGCTACACTTTTTCTCCTCACCACCACTAAAACGACAGTTTCGCCCACTTACTTTTTTTTCCCCCCATTACTTGTGCCACTTTTGGCCTACGAGTCCACAATTAAAAACATTTGTAACACAACTTGGCCTAACTAGGAGCAGGGCTGGCTCGAAAAACACAGACTAATGGATTTTCCTTTTCATAGCCCAATATCGATTCATAAAACCCCCAAAATGTCGTACTAATAGTGCAACCAATTGTCTTAGAGGAGTGAGGAAAAAGAGCGTACTAGCACACAGGTACATAAATGAATGCTCAAACCGGCTTCCATACAAGCGAGCATGTTAGTCGTGAAGCTCCAGCAAAGCACAAAATGGGGGACGTGGGACAAAGGGCGGGACTCGCAGAGGAATTTCCAACGTTTGGAAAACCGTGACGCTAAGACGGCCATACGGCAAGGAATCCGTCGAACGGACCGAGGGAAAACTTTTGGCTTGTTAAAAAGAAAAAGGAACAGCGATCGGTTCCATTGTTGACAATGGAACATCCCACATTGTCAATGCCACAGTCGATAAATTGGGGGAGAAGCAAACACGGACGATCCTCGATGTGACTGACTCGCCGTGCAACCCGAAAAAGCTCTTTAAACACTCGCTATGTTGCAAAGCAAGCGCAATTCTCTTCAGCGCAGCGTAGTGACTTGACGCTCATCGCTAATCAACATGGAGGATGGCGGCTCAAAACAAGATGATGCGGGCAACTGAAAAACAGACGGCGGTTGGGGAAACCATAGTCAGGGCAATCGCCAAATCGTGCTCGAATAAAAGGATGGACAAGACACATTGCGATAGCTCTGTAACGGAAAAAAGGCTGTCGACGGTACGTTCAAGCAAAGGATTTGGAGAAAGGCGGTTTGGTAAAAAGAACCGACAAACAAAAACAAAGCAACAGCAAATAGCGCAATTCTTGACAGGGGTGCGACTCTTGTCTTTTGTCGATGCAATAATTGTCATCGTCATCATCCACTTTCCACTATCTATCCAACATGTAGAAACAAAATCTGGTCGTTGTCATACAGAGAGAGGCAGCACGGACGACGGCGACACCATTTTGACCCTTTCTTTAAGCCGACGATCATCCAAGGTAACCGTGACGACCGGAGCACTCATGCAGCCAATCGGACAACGCTTCTGCAACCATGCTTGGCGTGGCAGCGGCCAATCAAAATGCTCGACATACAACACAGATGGAGTGACTGATGTGCTTCTCAAAGGGGGGAGGGAAACGGCTCATTCAAACTTGATCCAATTTGATTTGATTTGATTTTTTTTTTTTTCTTTTCCCTTTTGGTCATTTATTGAATGGCCCTCGTGCACATGTGTGTGTATGTCCATGTCACAGTTACTTGGATCTGAGGCTGGTGCTGCTGTTGAAGCCTTGGAGAAGGCAGCGGGGGCCCAGACCCGTCCAGCCCACAGCCCAACTGGGACAGCACTAATGGCGGGGAAGGCGGGAGGAGGATAAAAGGGTGGGGGGGGCAGGTGTTCCCCCGGGGAGGGAAAACATGACAACGAAAAAGGGTCAAACCAAAAAGGAAACATTGTGTGAGGAGATGCAACGGAAGGAGGGGAAGTTAAAGAGGAGGTTGAGAAAGGGTTGGGGCGGAAGGGTGGGTTGAGGGGGGGTGGGGTGGGGCGATAAAACAAAGTCAACGCAGCAGAGGAGAAAGGAAAGTTGAGTACAACCGCCACGTTTTGGCTACAGAGTCGACTACAACGCGTGAGCTCACTAAGTGGCACTCGCGACGCTTACATGGCGGAGGAGGGAAATGCGTGTGTTGAGTGTGGAATTATTTGGGGGGGTGGGGGGGGGGGCGGACTGTCGTACCTGCCGCCTGCGGAGACATGAAGCCGCCCACGCCTAAGTTGATGACGGCCGTTTGCTGGTTGCCTAAACTCGGGTCGGCGCCCTGGTCGCCCTGCAACACCACAAATGTTCATTTGGAGTTTAGCGGAGAACGGGGGCCCGCTGCAGCCAAGCGGAGAGCGTGGCCTACGATATATGGCGGGGTCTGGTGGGAAGGCACCACAAACATACACAGAAGCATGCGGGAGGAAGATCAATTTGACTTTTTGACAGGAGACCGAGGACGGTCGCAACTGCGTTGAGAGGATGGAGCACAATGCGCCAAGACCACGACGGCGCCGCAATGGAGTCAGCCCACAAATTGGGAGTTCAATTGCATTTTTGGAGGAGACCAAAGGCGGCTGCATTGCATCCAAGCGGAGAATTCCGAGCGCGGTGCCGCGGATAAAGGAAGCTAAGCACAATGAGCGTGTGCGCACAAGAGAAACTGCACATATCGAAAGAGTGTGGAGGAGGCGGAGCAAAGCAACACAGCATCCGCAGTCCAAGCTACGGGAAACGAAGACACACAAACGGGCTTTGCTAACGTTCAGCTGCGTGAGGAAGACACGTTTTGATGTTGAGAGGCGACCGGGGGGCCGTTGCAGGCAAGTGGAGACTGCGGAGCGTCAGAGCACATCAGGACTCACCGTGTCCCCCTGCTGCTGAGGGCTGGAAGTGGCCGACTGGCTTTGCGGGGAGAACTGCGACAGCTGCTGCTGCTGCATGGGGTTGAAGATGAGCGGTCCGGTCGGGATCTGAGCGTGTCAAACAAACGCGCGCCTTCACAACGCGGCGTGGACGCCGAAAAGTGAAAAGGTGACCGACGGCGGTTACCTGCAGCAAGTTGAGCGGTCGCAGCCCCGTGCTGCTGTTCAGGCCAAAGTGACTCCCTGCCAGAGAAGCACACGCAAAGTATGACCTCCACCGAGCCTCCATTTGGGAAACAATGATGATAAAAGTTGAACGAAATGAGTCATTGGCCAGAGAAGATCCAGATTGTGAAAAAAAAATCAACGTGTCAGCTACAGACAATTACACATCCTGTTAACGTTTGCTGCGTTAATTTAAATGCCCCCCCACAACACACACGCTAAAATTGGTGCATTCAAATGTTATTTTTCTATTCAGTTTTTTAAAAATGTATTTATTTTTGATATATTGAGAGAATTAATTTATTGTAAATAAAACATAAACAAAAGTAGGCGTCCTTTTAACCTTTGTTGAATCATCATGAGAAGGGATGAGCGGGTGTTGTTTTTTTGGAAACATTTTATGTTTAAGTACGACTATCAGCATTTTGGATGGGTGACGATTCAAGAGTTGCGAGTGTGTGAGCCACAACTGTGATGGCCTTGGAGGGAATGGCGCTTGGTGGATGGCTGCTACTGACCGGTCTGCGCGGCGGGCTGCATGGAGGGCACGAGGCTTCCAGACGGCAGGATCCCGCTCAAGTTCAGTCCGGGACCGAGCATGGGGTTGGAGCCGCTCATCAGCGTCTGCGGATTGCTGCGACGACGTCACAAAATGCTCAGTAAACGGCCTCAACACTGCCTCGCTTTTCATCTCAGAGGGGGCTGGCGCCCGAGCGGGGAAACGGCGCGGCGACCGGAGCTCGGCCGGCACTCACCAGACGGAGCTGACCACGTTGATGAAGTTGAGGCCGGCCGGGTTGGCCATGACGGGCGAGGAGGTGGTGCCGGTGGTGCCCACGGTGGGCAGCGGGATGGTCATGACGGGCAGCGGTTGGCTGAGGGCCAGCTGCTGCTGGGCGAACGGCGCCAGCAGGGCGGGCTGGGTCGGGGCCTCCGTCGGCGTGGCCGTCCCCAGCGAGTCGGCGGCGTGCGGCGTCGAGCACGGCGTGTTGGTGGGGGTGCCCGATCCTACGACAAAGACAATTGGAACGATATCATGAATTTGCTCAATTTCTCCGTTGAAAGGAATCTGGTGAAAAACAGACGGGGGGGCTTTTTGTCCCAGGAAGACCCGAATGAGACGTCCATTTTTGGAGTGACACCGATTGAGTGATGACGACTTGAAATGGAAACACACGGTTTCCTCTCCAACCAGAAGCGCTGACAAGAGCAACCGCCATCGTTCCGGGACTCGTACTCACTTTGCGTGGAGCTCATGGGCGAAAGCGAGGCGGGGGACAGCAGGCCCACCTGCCCCAGCTCCACCGAATGCTTCCTGTTCAGAGGCTGGCCTTTGGCCGGGGGCGGCGGCGTAGGACACTTGAGAAGACCGCTTGCGCTTTGGGAGCTGTATGGATTACCTACGGGCAGACGCAAGCCAATGAGAACCTCGCGGGAACCAACGAACTGCAAGCGCAAAGTCGGCACCGGGGCCTTCACGGGTACTGTTGGGGGCATACCTGAGGAGCCGCTACCTGATCCCGGCGGCAGTTTGATGGGCTGCGGCCGGTGCTTGACTCCTTTGCCCAACACGGACGTTTGGACCAGCGGAGAAAAGCCGTCACCCTGACGGCGACGACGACACGGCGTGTGCCGATCACAACCCACACGGTGAGCATCTACTACTAGTCATCGAAAAACAAAAAAATGACGAGAGCGCCCCAGTTTCTTCCATTTCTTGTTGATGTATACGCCAGGTACCACGAAAGGTGGGTGTCACGCGCAGCTTTTGACTACAACTCTGACGAGTTCTTTTTGTTGTCACCATTTTATTTGTCCAAACAAAAGTAAAGAAACAAGGCCGATCTCATCATTTTTTTCCCCCCCTGACTGGATGATGATGATGATAAAGGGCACCTCGTCCTTGTCGGGAGAAGGGGGCGCCGGCGCCAGGCTGCCTGAGTTGTGGGACATCTTGACCTGACACTTGACATCTCGCTCGTACACGCACTTGTACTGCGTGAGGAACCTGACGCACACGGAAACACGGTCGACAAACATTAGCAATCGGCCCAAAAAAAGGTCCCGGTTCATGTCAAGGACCAAGTCTGGCCTGCCTTTGTGCTAACGTTAGAGTACACGCACTTGTACTGCGTGAGGAACCTGACGCACACGGAAACACGGTCGACAAACGTTAGCAATTGGCCCAAAAAAAAAAAAGGTCCCGGTTCATGTCAGGGACCAAGTCTGGCCTGCCTTTGTGCTAACGTTAGAGGTGCTGTCCGACTGGAACTTCGGAAAGCTTGTGTGAACCTGTGGTTGAAAGCTAACACTGGTAGCAAAGTCGGAAGCGAACGTTGGAAGTAAAGCTGCTCTTTGCGCTAACGTTCGAGCTTATGCCGGAAACAAACTTCTGAAGCGAACATCGGCGCTACGATTGGAAGCTAACTTGAGAAGCTAGCAATGAACGCTTCAGAGCCTTTGGGATCAGTTTGCGGTAGATTTATCGAGGCAATCATGTTCCAAAAATGTAGGCGGGGCGCCATTTGATTCCAAAATTACAACGCTTTGTTGCTAACTCCTGTGACCATGAGATCTTACTAGAATGGCTCAAATCCTCTCCACTGTGCCCACTCACCGCTCAGCATCCATTTTAGATCCGATGAGGAAACTGGGGGGAGGGGGGGGAAAAAATAAAATAGCAAGGTTGTTAATTCAGCGGTTGCCGTTTACCGGCGCGCGCAAAGTTGGGAGGTCTTACGGCGGATGCGTGAGCTTCAGGTCCGCGCCGTCCTCGTCGGCCTTGCCGTCTTTGGTGCAGTAGATCTTGCCGTACACCAGCGGGTCACCCAGCGACTGGATAATGGACACCTTGGTCCTCTGGGCTTGACCGCCCGCCTCGCACTCGAAGGTGTAGTCGTCCACGACCTCCTGTGCCGGGAAGAAACAAGAGTTTGAACAGCGCCTGTCGCGCGCAACATTCTCCGCCGATGTTTGACGACTTTCACGCGGGTGCTTTCAGTAGCAGACCACGGAATCTCAAACTCTGAACTTCTCACTGTGAGGCAGACGCGATATGCTGTCCTAAATTCCTGGAATTTAGGACTAAATGGTCAAACGCACGTACCTCAGCGGGCCAGATCACCGTATTGGGCTGAGAATCTTCCAACTGCAGCGATTTCTCCACCACGGCGTACTTTTCCACCTGCGAGCAAGCTCATCTCCGTCACGCTTGTTTCCACGTGAGGAAATCCGCCCGCGTCGGAGAGCTGCACTTACGTCAATTTCTTTGGGAACACTCAGCTGGCAGCTGTTCTGTCTCCACATGTCCACGCACTGTGCGACAACAAAAACGAAACGGGGGAAGCAACTGAGCGCGATTGAAACCAGCGAGCACACCTGCGACAATGAAAACCGGCCTTGGATGCGGATCCCAAGGCGATGACGGGATGGAAATTTCAATTCGGGGTAATTTGCTGGGGTCAAAAGACAAGGCGTAGCACTTTCTAGGGGTCCAGGAACCTTTGGGGCGGGGTGGGGTCTGCAGCGCGTTTGGTTCCCGTAACTACGAGTATCGAGAGCCAAAAGACTGTCGAAGGGAGTCATTACCTTTGAGAAGCTCAGGACCAGTTTTTTTCTCCGGGAACTGACTGTAACCATTTAGTTTTAGGAACTACAAGTACCAAGAGCCAAAGGTTCTGGGGTAGTGCTTCCCACAACTCCATGAAGCTTTTGATAGGCAGAAGTGAAGTCATCTAATTGGAACCGTCGAGCTCCAGAAGCCACAAGTGATCGACACCTCAACGTTCCCGGAAAGGGTCGGAAACGCCAACGGAAATTGCGGTGAGGGCGCTTACGTTTCCGATCTTGGAGATCTTCAGGTCGATGACGGGCGCGGCTTTCCTCTCTTTCCTCTTCTGCAGGTAGTCGTAGAGGTGCAGCTGGCGCGGCGTGGGCAGCTGCGACAGCTCCTGCTGCCGGTTCAGCGCCGCCCGTGAGTGCCTCTTGAAACACCTTTGAGGCGTGAATTTAAAAAAACAAAAACAATCATAAATACAAAAGAACAGGGAGTGAGAATCTCAAAACAGTATCGGGAAGTGGAGGAGCTTCTCGTGCGGCGGTACCGTTTCATGGCGCGGGTGTTCATTTTTTGCTTGTTGTAGAGCAGCCGGTTGGCGGCGCAGGTGACGGAGATGGAGGGGTCCAGGCACAGAGGCTCGGCCGTGGCCAAGATCAGCTGGCTCTCCAGCTGCAACTTGTCGTCCTGGGGATGAGAGGTTGCCATGGAAACCAGGCGTGTCTGTGTCTGCACGCCAAGATGTTAACAGCACCGCAAATCATCCCCCCCCTCCCCCCAAACATAGCAGGGAGGTGGCAGAGATAGCAGCTAAGAAGAGAAGGAGTGTGGTGCCAGTTTTTCAAAGGGGTTGTACAGTGCAACCTCGGTTTCTTATAATTTGGTTTGGCATGGGGGGGGGGGGGCATACCTGTGTCCACTTGTGGTGGTCACTGGTCATGGCGTGAACGTCGCAAACAAGAGTCTGCATGGTGGGCCTGAGCAGAACGTGCCTGCTCTGGTAGGAGGGAATCTTGGTGTTCGCGCACTGCCGGTAATCTCGTACCTCCACCAGGACGCAGCCGCAGTGGAAGATGTTCACCTGGACAACGGGAAGAGACATTGTAGGAAGACGCCTACAACCGACATCTGTGACGCCTGCCAGAACCTTTTGGCCACCCGCGCACACAGAGAATGCCGTGCGCGCGCACGCACACACACACACAGACCTGTGACTTCTCCAGCAGGTCAACAAGAACAGGCGGCAGCTCCTCGGCATCCAGGTACTCCAGCAGCTCTCCTTCTTCATACGGCAGTCGGATCGTTTCGGAATCTGCCCAAGAGCGGGAGAGGAGGAAAACATTTTAAAAAATGAATAAAAAGAAGTCGGGACATCAGACCGACTTGACTGGGGCCCCGTCTGGGCCGGGTGTTTTCCCCTCACCTGATCCATTCTTGCCCCTGAGCATGAGCGAGTAGCCGTCGTTGCCGGCGTACAAGTTGACCACCAGACACGGCGCCGACTCCTGAGACAGCAACTTGTCCAGCAGCTTCACGTTCCTCCTGAAATTCTGCCGCACACGCACGAATGAGGTGTGAACTCGTAACCGTGGCATGTGCGTAGAAGCCCGCGAATTGGCTGGTGAGACCGACCTTCAGCTCCGGCTCCTTCTCACATTCTTCTATGTAGAGCTCGTAGAGCTTCTGATACAAACTCTTCCTGCCGCCAGAGGAAAGACGCCTCCTGGTGGGGCGCTGGCGAGCACTTTCCACAATGTACTGAGCAACGCGGTCGTGTGAAAAGGATTATATTTACGATTAGAATTCGTCTTAATATAGGTTTACAGTTGCAGTAGATTTATTCAACAGTGAAAGAGCACTTGCATTGCACGATAACAATGACACATCTTAAAATTGAAAGAGTCCGCATTAAAGCACGTTAGGGAAAGGGTGAAGAAAAACAATGCTTACCTCAGCTCGATCTAATGCATATTCCAATACTTGTTGCTGGGGGGAGAGGGGGGGGTGCATGATTCAGTGAAAACATAAACAAGCAATGCCTGTGGGCCTTTAGAGGTTTCATTTCATATACAGTACAAGGTATGGACTACTTTTATGATGATAGATTAGGATGAGGTTGAATTTACCATTGTGGTGAGCCGCCAGCGACAGGGTGACAGTAGACGTTGCTGCCCCCCGCCCCCTCCCACCCCCGGCTGCCCCTCACCGTCGCCCTCCTAAAGCGAGGATTCACGCCCTGTGTGGCAAGAAGACACATTTGGGAAACACGTTAAAGCAAACTGGAAGGCCAGCTGGGCCAGTGCCTCATAACCAACGAAGAAGAAAAGCGCTCAGCAAGCTCCGGTCACCAAAGTTGTGTGTTGCTTCCAAACATGCTTTTATTCCACCTTCATAACGACAAAAAGCAATGAGTCGACAGCTTCAACCGAAGGCATTTGAAGACATGGGACACGCGTGGCACATAGAGCTCCTCCGCGGATGCTCGACCAGCTGAAGGCGTGCGCGGCTAAAGTTAGCATGCTAACCCGCCGCTACGAGGGTGCAGAAGCTCGAGGGGGCTGTTTTTAATTTTAGTTGTTTTCTTTCCAGTTCTCCGCGGCAGAAAACGACGCCCCGACCATGACATGCTTGGCGGGGAGGGTGTACTCACCTTGCGGGTTGCATAGCGGCCAATAGCGCCTCCAACGCAGGATAACGAAAGCCGAGGGAAACATCGGAGTCTTCATTGAAAAAAAGTAGGAGCGGCCGCCATCTTCTTCCAGTGTGACAACAACAGCTCAACTTCCGTTTTGGGGCGCAGGTGGGCGGAGTTCAGCGGATGACGTAGTCACCTAGCAGCAAGTTGGACGGAAAATCTCTCTCTCTCTCTCTCTCTCTCTCTCTCTCTCTCTCTCTCTCTCTCTCCCTCCGTTCAGAAAATGAATGGATGGATGGATGCGCACACGTTTTGCGTTGGAAACAAAGATTAGGATTAGGCAGTGAGTGAATCAACTTGTCACGTCGATTATTTGGGAGAGAAATGCTCACACATGCTGGAATTCCGACAAGTTTCGGCACTCCAACAGACAAACAAATCGCTCTGAACGTACCGGACACACGACAAGTAAATCGCTGAGAAGCTTTGCACTAATACTTCATTGACCGACGGATGTTTAAGGAGCCTCGATGTTTGTGCTCTGGTTGCGGCTAGTGAGCGTCCATCCAAACCCAGTGTCGGTACCACAAGTGTGCAGCAGGGGGCGGTAGACGTCCGCAGATCCACCGCGTGGCCCGACGCGCAATTAGTGCGGAAACGCCAAGGTACATAAGAGTCAATGAAAGAAATCCGTTTGATCCGTTTTATGACCTCTTGGGCCAATCTCGAGGTGTGAAAGCGGGTTTTTGTCCTTTGCCACTCACTTAAAAAGCCTCATTGAGTGTTCGCACTTTTAAGAAAACAATCTGGTACTTAGCGGCACACAAAACAAGCGCTGTGCTGGATTCCAAATGACTGAGCGCACAGCTCCAGTCTCAATTATTTCCCAAAGTGCCAACATACAAAAACGGCACTTTCATCTGTAGCGTGGCTTTCCTTGGGGCCGATGGCTATAAAGTAGCCGCCATGCAATGTATGAAATGCATACATCCGCGTCAAACTACCGCAAGCGCAATTGTTGCGATGAAAGCGCTGTGTCAACATCTGAGCGGGGATAAGAGGTTCCTTTATGAGAGCCCAAGAGTTCTGGGTGCGGTTGGGTTTTCACGCGAGCGCACAAACACGGGCCCCTTTCTTTCTCAAGCTAAAAGTCCACATACGTGACCGAGCTTGTGGAAGGTCAACCCGTGCGTGAGATTTCAACGCTTTTGCTGAGGTTTTTTTTTTTTTTTTTTTGAGTGGTTTGTCAAATCGTGTCATTGCTTGTCGGGAACGTTGGGGCGATATTTACGTGACAACAAGCACGTCGGATTACGTTCTAATACAATCCGCGCTCACCACAGATGTGCGAAAAGTGACATCCCGGAGAAAAAGAAAACGCTGCAATGTGCATGCCAGGCCAGTAGCTGGCGATGTCTTGGCTTACACTTGCGCGTGTTCTGCACGTTCACGACTGCAGCTTTGAAAAGGCAGGAAAGGGAAGTTCAGGGAATCTAAAAGTAACGCTGACACGGCAGAAGAAAGGTCTGCCATCATTGAGTTCACCCGCCTCCATTCTGTGGCACAAGCACGCATTAAAAAAAAAAATAAAATAGATCAATCATTCACGCTCCCTCTTGGGGGTCAAAACTGCACGCAAAGATAGAACGTCTTATTTTGCATCTTTAGCGCCACCCATCTGCTATTAATGTTGAGAGCGATTGGAGAAAATCTCGAGAGTGAATTTGCCTTTGACCCCCCCACCCTGGAAATGGCCAAAATTGCCCTAAAATGACCACTTCAAACCAAAGTGGCCAAATTCAGGTGTTTTGGAGGCGGTGGGGGTGGGGGGGGGTGTTCCCTGCAGGCTTCAGCATGACAGCCATGCCGCATCATAAAAGAAGAGACCAACGGTTGCAGGCCAGCTGTCCCGGGTGGGATGAGCTCCGCTGGATCGTCGGTGGCGCGAACTTCTCAGGATGGAGACGCAAAGCACGGCGACCTTGAAGCGTTTATGCTTTCGTGAGTCCCGAAACGTCCCGGGTGGGATGAGCTCCGCTGGCTCGTCGGTGGCTCGAACTTCTCAGGATGGAGACGCCAAGCACGGCGACCTTGAAGCGTTTATGCTTTCGTGAGGTCTTTGGAGTGCGACCAAGCTCGTGTTTATTTCAATTTCTTGCAATCAGTGGAAATACACAAACACTTGGTGTGGGGGGGTCCCAAAAGGCAACTCGAAGGCCAACGGAATGCACTCAGCGGAACTCCGCTGAGGTTTTAAGGGGGAGTTCAACCCCCAAATTTTCTCTTCCTCCCTACCGGTGTACACACGGCATTCTGGTACACATTTCGTTTGTGGAAGGAGTTAAGCAGCAAAATGCCGCCGTTTTTGTCCATCTCATGGGACGGCCATTTTGCCACTTGCTCGGGGCTCAGTTAACGACCAATCATGGCTCGGCCTTCTGCTCCTAATATTCTGTCTTGAAAACAGATTCGTTTTGCAAATGTCACCCATAAGTCGACGTGATCCGTACACCAAAACTGGACGCAATGCATCGGGGGTGGGGTGGGGGGGGGTGTTTCATTTGGCCATCCGTATGAAAAGCGGAAAGAAAAAAGAAATGGTGATCTGGATGAATCTGGTACTGTGCCTCATGAAAAACACTTGTGTGTTTCCCTGCGTCATCCTGGCAACTAACAAACAAACCGCATGCCTTCAAGCGCTGTTAAAAAAAAAAACAACAACAAAAGACAAAGAAAAAAAAAAAAAAAAAAAAAAAACCCCCCGCCGACATGATTTAGCCGCGCGCCCATTTCCCCATGCTAACGACGACCGCAAAATGATTCCACATCGAGGGTGTGAAATGCTTCGCTCATCATCTCACTCCCGACGACAACTCCAAATCCGTCGGTGACAGTTTTGGCCTCGATGCGTTCATCCCCCCCCCCCGCCGAGCCGTTTCACGCTGACGGCGTCAACATGACATCTCCTTACGAGCGCGGGCAAGGGGGAGAAAGTGCAACATTTCCGATTCCCGAGCATGACAAAGGCTGCAAGCGGCAACGGGAGTTCAAACCCAAAATGGCCGACTTCCGGGGTCCTCGAGACTGTTTGAGTGCGTGCGGTTCCATTCGACACCTACGCCCAATTTGGCGCCGGTCCATCGAGCTCCCGACACGAATTTGCCCCAAAATGGCTACTCAGAGTCTGAGCCCGCAGGTCCGACTTTCTGTTCCTGTTTGCAGACTTTTTCGGTGCCTGCAGTTGCGCCGGACGTGTCCGCCCGACTTCATGTAAAAGTGTCCTCAGCGGCCTGAAGTCTAAAAAAAACGAGTCAGGGAGTTTGGAAGGCCACAACC
The DNA here is from genome assembly GCF_001891065.2 of Hippocampus comes. NCBI lineage: Eukaryota > Metazoa > Chordata > Actinopteri > Syngnathiformes > Syngnathidae > Hippocampus > Hippocampus comes. The sequence continues at coordinate 397,961 of NW_017804842.1, forward strand.
ATGTTGAGACCCCAAAGGGCAGTCGTTGGAACCGACCCTGAAAATGCCTTTGTGCGCTCATCTCTCGAGAAGAGAATGACGCGCGCACAATGATATCTGCACAGGCGTGCGCAAACGCATCCCGCGGCACAGCATGCACGGACGCTGATGTCATGGGCGACGGGACTTGCGCAACTTGCCCGGACTCCTGAGCCGCTCTTCCGTTCTCTCCCTCGAAAGGCAGCAGGACTCGCTCGGAGTCAAAAAGGCCGAGAAACATCGCAAACGACAATGTCCTCAAAAATAGCGGGGGCGAGAATTTAACACCCTCCCCCATGTCGGTTGGTAACCATTTAGTCCTTTTTTCTTTGAAGTGATCTGAATCGATATTTTCTTGACTTATTGTAAAGAATGAAATAAGAAGAGCAAAAAGAAGACTGTATTTTCCTTTTTTGAATGCCATCTATAATTGGAAAATAAATAATCCTGTTGTTTTTTTTTGTAAGACGATTGACGCCTCGTAAATGAAATGAATTTTGACTTAATCGCTAACAAGGAGGGACGACA